>NW_015166420.1:809483-813542 GCF_001447785.1 Gekko japonicus
ATGGGGCATGCTGACGCCCTGAGCCGCCTGCCCCTGCCGGGAACGGAGCCAGACCCGGCCCCAGCTCATCAGGTGGCTCTGCTGGAGACCCTGCCAGACCAGCCGGTCCACGTGAAGGAGGTGGCCCGTCGCACCGCCAAGGATCCAATCCTCTGCCGTGTCTTGGACTGGGTGAGAAGGGGGTGGCCGGTAGTCACGCCAGGCCCTGACTTCTCGGCTTATGCCTCCCGGAAGGATGAACTGTCGGCACACAAGGGCTGTGTGCTGTGGGGAGGCCGGGTGGTGGTCCCCTTTCCCCTCCGTGACCGGGTACTCACAGCGTTACACGAGGCCCATCCAGGCGTGGTGCGGATGAAGGCTTTGGCCCGGAGTTATGTGTGGTGGCCCGGCCTCGATCAGGACATTGAGAAACTGGTAAAACAGTGTCAACCCTGCCAGGCCTTCCGACCGGCACCGCCCCGGGCACCGGAATGAGCCTGGGAGTCTTCTCACAAGCCCTGGTCCCGGCTGCATTTGGATTTTGCGGGCCCGTTCCAGGGACAGATCTTCTTCATCCTGGTCGACGCGCACAGCAAGTGGCTCGAAGTGGTGCCAGTGCCATCAACATCCTCGAAGGCGGCCATCGTTGCAATGCGCCGTATCTTCAGCTCCCATGGCCTCCCGGACACCCTGGTGACGGACAACGGCACGGCATTCACCTCCAGCGAGTTCCAGGACTTTACAAGGTACTGCGGAATCCGCCACGTCCGGTCAGCACCCTTTCACCCGGCAACCAACGGTCAGGCGGAGCGCATGGTGCGCACGACCAAGGAAGCCCTGCGGAAGTTCGACAGCAAGGACTGGGACTACAAGCTGGCGGTGTTCCTGTTCGGCCAACGTACAACCCCGCACACGGAGACCGGCCTCAGCCCGGCGGAACTCCTGATGGGTCGCCGCCTAACCTCCCGGCTGGATCGCCTGCACCCAGACAGGGCACCCGAGGTAGAGCCGACGACGGAATCACACGCTGCCACCAGGGGGTTCTTCCCGGAAGACCCCGTCTACGCCAGGAACTACGCTCAGGGCCCACCCTGGGTTCCAGCGCGAGTGGTACGGGTGCGAGGACCTCGATCATACGAGGTATCCTGTGAGGATGGCCAACTGCTCCACCGCCACATCGATCAGCTGCGGCGCCGGGTCCTCTCGGACGATCCCGTGGACCTGGAGCCCACCGAGCCAGGCGAAGAGTCAGCCACCGAGCCAGCGCGACAGGTCCCAGACTCCGTCCCTGTCCAGGCCAACCCAGAGCCTCCGGAGCTGCCACTACCAACGCCACAACCAACCTCCCCGCCCCGGGCTCCCGAGGTACATCCGACAGGCGCCCCGGAACCACGCCGCTCCACAAGGACTCGGAAACCCCCAACACACCTACAGGACTTTGTGTGCGGGTAGCCTGGACTATGGGGGGAGGGGTGTAATGTATTCGCCATTACCACGTGCGCGACCGTTGGGCCATGCGGTCAAGCACAAGCCCAGAGCTTCGCTCCTGCAGAACAATAGCGGAGCGGATCCTAGTCCGCACCAACCAGAGGGCCAGGTCCGCGGCCGAGAGCCAATGGGACTCTCGGCCACTGTAAATAACCTATAGGGTCACTAGGGGGTGTGTTTTGGTGGTGGGTTTCTGAGCATATATACCGGCCTGCGTGCCGGGGTTCCTTGTCTTGTTCTTCACTAATAAAGTACTCTTTGCTGAATCACTCCACGTTTCCGAGTACTTTTCAACCTCCTTCCATCAATAGCCTGCACCTTTCCAATATAGATTGTATGATAAGGAAAACTACCTCTGGAGCATGTGCAGAGTGTCTTTCCCGGATCCCTCCTTCCCCACAGAATCAAGGAGCAGCTCTTCCTTTCAGAGCTGAAGGCAAAGCTTTTGTGTCCCAACTGGGGTTGCCAGCTCTGGGTTGGGAAATCCCTGGAGATTTCCGGGAGTATAGCTGGGGAGGGGAGACCTCAGCAGAGGTACAACGCCATGGAATCCGCCCTCCAAAGCAGCCATTTTCTTCCGGCCTCGGACAGCTGGCGATCAATTGTAATAGCAGGAGTTCTCCAGGTGGGACCTGGAGGTTGGCAGCCCTACCAATGGCCCAGTCATTGCATAATCCGGACACAGACAAGAACGGGGTGGGATGAGCCTGCCGAGGTATCTTAACATGCATTTCTGCAAATGACATGAATACATTATATGCAAGCTTATGAGTTCCTCATCTGTGTATAAAGAAATGCACATGTTCCATTGGACAAAGGAGGGATCCCACTTGTAAAACAGTCGTCCCACTCCAGCTGGAGGTTGGCAACCTAGCCCCCGTCCCTTCTCTGCACACCCACTCTGTTTGGCCTCTGTCCAGAAGGGAACTTGCTGAGCCCAGAACGGAGAGCTTGCCTGCCGGAGAAGGGGGAGCCCTGAGCGTTCGATTGCTCCCTTGGGGGGGGGGGCGTTTTTCCCCGCCCTGTGCTCCATCCTCATTAGAGCAACCCCCCCCTTTTCAATTAAGACCGGCCTCCCCAGCCCCCCTCCCCTTGCGCCTTCCCATTAATTGGACTGGTCCCGCTAAGTGGGCTGCTTAGACATTCCAAAGACCCTGAGAAACGCTCTCCAGGCCCCCCTCTTAATGGATCTTGGAAGGGGGAAAATGACAGCATAATTGGACCCTCTTCTTTTGTCATTCCTCTCCCCCCCCCCATGCCCATTCCCGGGGGGAGGGAGAGGCTGACAGATGGGAACAGGGCGGTGGCATCAGCGGGGCATGTCCAAAGCATGCATTGATCTCCCTGCCAGTCTGAATCCCCCCTCTCGGCCTCCTCCTCCTCCTCCGGCTTTCTAGCTCTTGTGGAAGTACCATAGCAACTCTGATACCCCTCTCCCTTTCACCAGTGTCAGAGAGCGAGTCCCCTTCCCCTGTTGCATTTGCCCCGGGAACGCCAGGCTGAGAACAGGATGGGGGGGGGGCAATCTGTGTCCCTAAGGTCCCAGGTAGTGGGGGACAGGAGACAGACAGGGAAGGTGTTGTTTTCATGCCTTGATCATGAGCTTGTGTAATCCAACAAGGCCGTTCTTATTAGGATTCTATTTATTTGCCTGCATTGTTTGTTGCCCTCCTTTCTCGGCCTGGACTCAAGGCAAATCAAACTGAGTGAGTCAATACAGGAGACAGGATGGGGGATGTTCAATAAACAATGCAATAGGATTAGGGCTGCAGAACCAACCAGCAATCTCAAAGCAGAGCTGAAGCAAAGCTAAGTATTAACGTGACACATTAAATGATACAAAATCTACATAGTAGGATCCTCGTTTCAGCAAGCTATGCACAGTAATATAGACCACACCACAGTCCCTAATATTTTGTCTGTCTGTCTGTCTGTCTGTCTGTCTGTCTAAGATAGATCAAGATAGGTAGCTGTGTTAGTCTGTTGAAAGCAGCAGAAAAGATCAAGAGTCCAGGAGCACCCGAAAGACTAACAAAATTGTTGGCTGGGTAGGCACTTTCCTGAGTCACTGCTCACTTCATCAGATACAGCTAGAATGTGAGTCCATTTGTCCTATATTCCGTCCATCCATCATCTATCTATCTGTCTGTCGAGCCATTTTGGTGTAGTAGTGAGGAGCACGGACTCTAATCCGGGAGAACCGGGTTTGATTCCCCACTCCTCCGCATGCAGCTGCTGGTGTGACCTTGGGTCAGTTACAAGTTCTTTCAGAGCTGTTCTCTCATGAGCACTCCTGGAAAGAGCTCTGTCAGCCCCAGCTGCCTCACGGGGTGTCTGTTGTGGGGAGAGGAAGGGAAAGCCAGTTCGCCGGCAAATCGGGGGATACACATTGAAAATAATAAATAAATAAATAAAGGAGATTGACTATCCTTCAGGTAGTGAAGGGCGGGTATAAATCTAATCTCCTCCTCTTCATCCAGTTGTCTGTCTGTCTGTCTGTCTGTCTATCTATCTATCTATCTATCTATCTATCTATCTATCTATCTATCTATCTATCTATCTATCTATCTATCTATCTATCTATCTACCTAC
>NW_015166420.1:813581-818487 GCF_001447785.1 Gekko japonicus
CCTACCTACCTACCTACCTACCTACCTACCTACCTACCTACCTACCTACCTACCTACCTACCGACCGACCGACCTACCTATCTATCTATCTATCTATCTATCTATCTATCTATCATCTATCCATCCATCCATCCATCCATCCATCCATCCATCCATCCATCCATCCATCCATCCATCCATCCATCCATCCATCCATCCATCCATCCATCCATCCATCCATCCATCCATCCATCCATCCATCCATCCATCTATCTATCTATCCATCCATCCATCCATCCATCCATCCATCCATCCCCCACTTTCTCCCCAGTGGGAACTTAAAATGGCTTACAGCATTATCTTCTCCTTCATTTTATCCTCCCAACAAGCCTGTGAAGTTCATCCAGGTAACTCTGTGAATCATTTAGTACAGTGCAACCTTGTTGTTCGTGTAGAAAAGCATCTTGAATAATTCAGTTTTGCATCGTGTGTGGAAATCCAGGAGAGCGGGAGGCTTCCTGACCTCCTCAGGCAGTCCATCCCACCAGGCGGGGGCCACCACAGAGAAGGCGCGTGTACAGGCAGTTGTTGGTTTTGCCCATTTGTAGGCTGGAACCTGCAGAAGACCCTGCGCAGATGAGCATAGGGGGAGAGGCAGTCCTGCAGATATGAGGGTCCATATATATGCTATGGATGGAACTCCCATGTACAGAAGCAGTATACCTCCAAACAGCACATGCTGGAAGTAAACAGTGGGGAGGCTGTTTCCCTCATGCCGGCTTGTGTGATTCCTAGAAGAAAGTGTTGGAAGTGAGACACGAGACTAGAAGGACTCTAGGTTTGATCCTGCTCGGCTCTTTTTTAAATACCACCCCCCAAAAAACCAGCAGGGCACCTGATTAATTAGGCTTTTAAAAAATGGCTTGTCACACTCATCTGTCTTGAACAATCAAGCCGGCTTTCTCTTAATCTTTACTTGTCAAAGCGGAGTTTGCTAAATGGGGTTCGCAAAAGATTCTCTTCCTGAGGTAGTGTCAGGAGGTTCCCCATGTTGGTCTGCGGGAGAGGAGCCAGATTGGAGTCCAGCAGCACCTTTGAGACCAGCGAGATTTTGGGGCTATAAGTGTCAGCGAGGCCTCTGTCTAGTCCTGGCTGCATTGGGAATGGGAGGACTCTGGAATGTTAAGTTTCATTTCTGCTGTGGCTTCGCTGTTTCTATTATCTCGGTTTGACCTTCAGTGCCTGGTGTAGTATTTCTCCTGGGAACTGAAGCCCGTTACTTTGGTGGGCTTCTATCTGGCCCCTCATTGGCCCTGGGCCATCAGGGGGTCTCTTTTAGTAATGTATAACTGCTTGCTTCGTGTGCTTTTATTCAGTTCTGAGATGGTTAAGATAACGCTCTGGTCACATGTGCCAGATAACGCAGGGGGGAGGGGAGGCTATTTGCGCCGATGCAATTTGACCCGCCACTACGCAATCAGACACAACGCGGTAAACCGGTGTTGTTTTTGTCGGGGCGTGTTTCTGGCACGCTTCAACGAGAAAGCAGGGACGCGAGAGGGGCGCGCCGGAGCGATCACACGGAGAATGTCCGCCTGCAGCCTGTCACAAACCGTTTGATAGTGGACTTTCCCAGGTGCTGTTTACCTCCGCATCTTCGGCCCGACAATACGGGTTGGCGACGGGTGTGCGACGCTTACCAGATGTTTCCGTGTGATCGTGCCCTTATAATCCACCCGGCATTCGTGGCTCTCCCGCGGCAAATTCTGCGTGTGAACGGGACCTGCATACTATCAAATGTCTCAATGAACTTTACTTCTTTGAATGAAAGCTGTTGGGAACCGATTGCTGCAGGAGTCTGACAATGAGCTTTTAAGAGCCAAAGCTCCCCTTGTCGGGTGCCAGGTACGAAGGGAGCTCTGACTCTTGAAAGCGCATACCCTGCACATGTTGTTGGCCTCTAAAGTGCTGCTGGACTCCAATCTAGCTCTTTGTCCTGAGATTGTAACAGCATCCCAACCTCCTTTGGACGCGGAACGTGGAATCACAAATGCAGAAACTCCGCGAGTGCTTGGAGGCGCGGGAAAATCTGCCTGTGGGTTTTACGTTTGGGGCTCTCTCTGATGTTGCGCCGAAAGCCAGGCCTTGCCTGCAGGAGACAGGGATGCCAGCCTCCAGCTAGGGTTGCCACTACAATGCCGAGACCACGGCCATACAGCCCGGAAAATCTACAACTATTTTATCATTTTCAATGTTTTTTTTAATTGTTCAAGGGTTTCAGTGTTTTTATGTTGGCCCTCAGGGGGACCTTGATCAGGTGGAAAGGAAGCATGAAAATGTTTTAATAGAGAAACTTACTGAATCAGGGAATCTCTTTCCTAACACTCTTCACTTAAGAACATACAAATCGTCTTGCTAGATCGCACCAGTGGTCCCTCTAGTCCAGCATCCTGTTTCCCAGAGTGCCCCAGAAAGGGCATTAAGGTCAGTTCAGGAGAGGAAATAGCCATTCGTGGACTTTCTAAAGCTGTCTAAACAGGACCATGGTGGCTCAGAGCTTAAGATGCTGAGCTGCAGACTGGAAGGTCTGTAGTTCGGCAGTTTGAGACCCGAGTGCCACGTGACAGAATGCGCTCCTGTCTCTGGCCCCAGCTCCTGCCAGGTAGCCGTTCGAAAGCAAGATAAAGTCGATATATAGGTACCGCTTCAGTGGGGAGGTAACAGCCTTCCATGCATCTCGGCGTTTAGTCATGCCGGCCACATGACCGCAGAAAAAGGTCTTTGGACAGCGCTGGCTCTTCGGCTTGGAAACGGAGATGAACACCGCCCCCCTAGAGTCGGATTCGACTGGCTTTTGAGCAAGGGAGACCTTTACCTTTACTGAAAGCTTGATCCCAAAACAGCAGTTGCCAGATTGACCCTGTAGAGCTGCCAACTCTGAGCTGATAAATATCTGGAGAATTTGTGAGTGGAGCCTGGGGAGGGGCGGGACCTCGTTGGGGTCTAAGGCCACAGAGTCCACCTTCCAAAGCAACCAGTTGTAAGGCCAGGAGATCTCCAAGTGCCACCTATTTGATCTGGGTGGGCCCAGGGGTCATTTCCTGCAGGAGCGCACAGGAGCGGAGCTCCGGCAGTATAGAGCCCAGGGGGCAGGCACATGCAACAAGCCCCACCCCCTGCTCCCAGCAGCCCTCAGTCAGAGCAAGAAGCAGCCAGGTAAGTTGCAGAGCCCCCCCCTGCCAAAACAGTCCAGTGGCACCTCTAAGACCAAGTTTTATTCAGGCACAAGCTCTCCCTCCTCTGCGAGGACAGATCTGCACATCCCCACCACCACCCAATAGCTAGCAATCCAAAACAGTCCAGTGGCGCCTGAGCGGTGGGTGTTGCCTTCTGACACACTTCTGGTGATGTCAGGAGGTGTGGCCTATGCAAATAAGTTATGCTAATGAGTTATGCTAATGAGCTCCTGCACCTCTTTTTCTACGAAATGACATCTGGGTGGGCCAATTTTATTCTGAGCTGTTCCGTGTCTGTTCTTGGCCATTCTGTTTTCTCTGGTTCAGGTGGGTAGCCGTGTTGGTCTGAAGCAGCAGAGCACACTTTCATTCCCATGGCGTTGGTCTTAAAGGTGCCACTGGGCTCAACCTTTGTTCTGCTATTTGATCTGCGCCAGTTTTATCCTGAGCTGTTCCGTGTCTGTTCAAGCTGGGTCTTCATTCATTCTACCAGTCAGCACCTGTGGTGTCACCTAATCCATAGCCTTCCAGGTTCAAGTCTGCCACATTCAGGGCAGCACGGAACATCATAGAGTGGATCCCATGAGAATTTTCTTTTCTTTTTTGGTATTTCTTGCGTGTGTGTCTGTGCACCCGCGCCCGTGCCTGGAAGTCATGGCGACCTCTGGCAACTCCTACTGGGGCATGGAGGACATTGGTTTGATGGCCTGCCTCTGCCTCCCAGCTCTGGTATTCCAAGGAGGTCTCCCATCTAAGCACTTACCAGAGTCAACCCTGCTTAGCTCCTGAGATCTGAGGAAATGGAGCCAGTGTTCCCTCTAAGCTGAGTTAGTGTGAGCTAGCTCACAGTTTTTTTAGCCTCCAGGAAGGACGGCTCCGGAGCAAACTAATTTATCCAGTAGCCACATGGCTCGCTCACACCTTTAATGCCAGCAGCTCACAAAGTAGAATTTTTGCTCACAAGACTCCACAGCTTAGAGGGAGCATTGCTTGCCTGGACTATCCAGGTCAGGGCCCAGGTGGATTTTCCGTAGGTGGGGTCAGTCCTGAACAGAGTTCCTGCACTGACAAGTTAAAAGGATGGGGAAAGGAATAAGGCCGGTCACACACAATTTGTGAGCCTGACATCGGGACCTTTAACAGTCTCAGGTCACCTCCAGACCGACTTTAATAAATCCCGACTTCATTAAAACCACAAGTGTTTTTGAAGCCATCCTGGCCTGGGGAGGGAGGGGAGGGAGGGGGAACATGCTCAGCGGGACGAGAGGGGCTGCTTGACCCCGGGGGCCAAATGAGCACGTGCTGTCTCAGAGAGGGCCAAGAGGTGATAAATCTTCCCGGACAACAAAGGCTGAGAAGAACCCATCAGGGGAGCATCTGGCGGAGGGCTGCTGGAAAGGTGTTTGGGCAGAAAAGCCGGACAAAGCGGCTTAGCAGACGCCTCCTTTGCTGAATGACTCGGAAGCTTTGAAAGATCTCAGCTGGGTGACTTGGGAATGCCCCCCCCCCAGCCCAGGAAAGACCCAAGACCTGGTACAAAAAGAGAGGTGCTAGGTCATAGGGGTGCCAGCCTCTGGAACTCCTGGAGCAAGAAGAAGAAGAAGAAGAAGAAGAAGAAGAAGAAGAAGAAGAAGAAGAAGAAGAAGAAGAAGAAGAAGAAGAAGAAGAAGAAGAAGAAGAAGAAGAAGAAG
>NW_015166420.1:819021-833258 GCF_001447785.1 Gekko japonicus
GAGAAGGAGGAGGAGAAGGAGGAGGAGGAGGAGGAGGGCTTCTAATGTGGGGCCAACAGTGGGAGGGCTTCTAATGTCCTGGCCCCACTGGTGGACCTCCTGATGGCACCTGGTATTTTTGGCCACTGTGTGACAGAGTGTTGGACTAGATGGGCCCTTGGCCTGATCCAACATTGGCGTCTCTTATGTTCTTATGTTAAGAAGAAATTGGATTTATACCCCACCCTTCACTCGGAGTCTCAGAGCGGCTTACAAACTCCTTTCCCTCCCCCTCCCCACAACAGACACCCTGTGAGGTGGATGGGGCTGAGAGAACTGCTCTTTCGAGGACAGCTCTGACAGAACGATGACTTGCCCAAGGTCATCCAGCAGCTGCATGTGGAGGAGTGGGGAATCAAACCCGGTTCTCCCAGATTAGAGTCCGTGCACTTAACCACTACATCAAACTGGCCTACAACTGACCTCCAAACTACAGAGATCAGTGCCGCTGGAGGAAATGGCTGCTTTGGCGGGTGATCTTGTGGGCATTGTGCCCCACTGAGGTCCCTCTCCTCCCCGAGTCCTGCCTCTCAAAGCTCCATCCTCAGATCTCCAGGTATTTCCCAACCCGGAGTTGGTAGCCCTCTGCTGGGTCTTACAGTGGTTGGAAGTCTGGCTTTTATGGAGGCCTGGTTGAAGCATATGGTGGAAAGAGGCGGTCAAATCCTGAGGGGGTAGAATGCCCTGTGCCAGTTTGGGCTGCAGGTGTGTGTGTATGGGTGTGTGTGTGTGTGACATGAATGCTCCTTTGTGTAAAAACATAAAAATAAAACCCAACCTTCCTGCAAGTAGAAAACTAGTACAGAAAAGGTGCAAGCAGAAAAGTGACATGATGATGTTTTCATCTTGTACAGGTTAGTTATATATTAATTGATCAAATTGCGCATGTGAGGTGCAGGGAAGCCATTAGAGTCACCCTCAGTTTACCCAGACTACAGTTGAAGAAGAAGAACAAGAAGAAGAAGAGATTGGATTTATACCCCCGCCCTTCACTTGGAGTCTCAGAGCGGCTTACAAACTCCTTTCCCTTTCCCTCCCCACAACAGACACCCTGTGAGGTAGGCGGGGCTGAGAGAGTTCTGAGAGAAACTGCACTTTCAAGGACAGCTCTTGTCAGAACTACGGCTTACCCAAGAACAAGAAGAACAAGAAGAAGGAGATATTGGATTTATACCCCGCCCTTCACTCGGAGTCTCAGAGCGGCTTACAAACTCATTTCCCTTCACCTCCCCACAACAGACACCCTGTGAGGTAGGCGGGGCTGAGAGAGCTCTTTCCAGAACTGCCCTTTCAAGGACAGCTCTTGTCAGAACTATGGCTTACCCAAGGTCATCCAGCAGGTGCAAGTGGAGGAGTGGGGAATCACACCCGGTTCTCCCAGATTAGAGTCCGCGCTCCTAACCACTACACCAAACTGGCTCTCAGTTCCCAGGGTTCTTTGGGGAGGCCTGAACCCGGTATAAAAACAATAGAAATCCGTAGTGTGGATCTACTATTATATTAGCGTGAGCGCTCCTCGCAGGGGATTCTAGGCCTTGCTTAGAGATAACCATGCGGCAGTTCAAATAAAACACAGCGCGGTCATCGAGGGGTTGAATCATGACGTGCACGCCGTGGGACCCCTGTCTTCCCCTCCCCTTCCCCACCTCCTGAATGCGGCAGGTCATATATTCTGGAAATTTTTGCATCCCAGATGGTAGCAACCCCAGCTTCGCCTCCAGGCCCTGGGAGAGCACATGGGAGACAGCTGGAGACGGAGGCGAAACAGCAGCCCGCAATACTGTAACTTGTAAAGGGCCACAGCAGGACGGGAGAGGGATGGCCGGACGGGGCCCGTTTCCCTGGAAACTGCAGCGTAGGAAACATAATGAGGACGGGAGGGTGGTTTTTATCTCCCACCCCCTTTTTACAACTAAGGGGAGTCAGGAAGGGGAGGTGTGCCCGTCTCAACCAGGCCGATCCCATTGTACGGTTATGACAGGGGAAGGCAGCAAAGCATATTTTCTTCACAGTTGCCCGAGTGACTTATGAGTCTGCCCAGGGAGAGGCTGAGGTTGAGATTTAGGGTAAGGAGAGGAGGTGGCCGTCACTGAGCTGTGGCGCCCTGAAGAGATCCCTCTCCCCCCCCCGCCCCCGGTTTCATCTCTATGATAAGGCAGAAGGTTACCAAGAGAGGCTTGGAGGGAAAGCCACCGGGGGTCTTCTTTTGAGGTAGTTCTCACGGGGCACAGCCTCCCAACCCGTGCTCGCGGCGGCCTTTGAAACACCAACAAAAATAACGACGGCTCTGTTGGGCATGACAAAAAGGGGACAGTGACAGGGCCCCAGGCCTCGCCCTCTGATGCTGCCCGCTTTTTGTCATGCTCAGTACACTGTTGCAAAGGTAGCGTTGTACTGTTGTGACAAAAACACACAGGGTGACCGGTCGGGGTGTGTGTAGCAGCAACTGAAGCAAGCACACCTGAATCAGGTCAGATGCCAGCCCCTCTACAAGAGGATGTTTGTTGTTGTTCAGTCACACAGTCGAGTCCAACCCTTCGTGACCCCATGGACCACATCACCCCAGGCCCTCCTGTCTTCCATCGTCCTCTGGAGTTTGCTTAATTTCATGTTCCTTGCATTGATAACACTGTCTAACCATCTCGTCCTTTGCCGTCCCCGTCTTCTTTGACCTTCAATCTTTCCCAGCATCAGGGTCTTCTCCAGTGAGTGCTCCCTTCTCATTTGGTGGCCAAAGTATTTGAGCTTCAGCTTCAGTCTCTGGCCTTCCAGGGAAAAGTCAGGGTTGATTTCTTTGAGGATTGACTGATTTGATCGCCTTGCAGTCCAAGGGACTCTCAAGAGTCTTCTCCAGCACCATAATTCAAAAGCATCTATTCTTCGGCGCTCGGCCTTCCTTACGGTCCAACTCTCGCAGCCATACATGACTACTGGGAATATAATCGCTTTGACCATACGGACTTTGGTTGGCAGGGTGATGTCTCTACTTTTTATTATGCTGTCTAAGTTTGCCATTGCTTTTTGGCTGTCCAAGAGGTCTCAGAGCCCCTGAATCAGTCCCTGAAGGCATGGCTCCAAGCAGGGGGGGGTTTTGTAGAAAAAGTCCAGCAGGAACTCATTAGCATAATAGGCCACACCCAGCAGCAGAAACTCATTAGCATATTAGGCCACACCCCCATGTTACCAGAAGTGTGGCCATCCAGCCACACCCACCTTTTGCTTCTTATTCTGTTTACCTTGTTTGTTGTCAAAACCCAGGGCCTTTTTTTGTAGCAGGAACTCCTTTGCATGTTAGGCCAGACACGCCTACTGTAGCCAATTCTAATGAGTTCCTGCTGTTGGGTGTGGCCTGTTATGCTAATGAGTCCCTGCTGGGCGTGGCCAACTTGGGAGCCAGCCGGAACTCCGTTCCTGTGCGTTCCTGCCCAAAAATAGCCCTGGCTCCAAGTCAGAGCAGAGCATCTATCTGTTCCCTGGAACTTCGCTTTCGAGGGGGGCGAGGGGACTCCAGCAGTGACCAGGTCCTGCTTTGGGGCAATGAGGATTTTTGTTCAGTCAAGACATGGCTGGATTAGGTGGTGCCTAAATAACCCTAAACATGTAGGAGAATATTCCAGCCTCCCAAGGGCTCTCAAGGGGGGACCTCAAAGTAGCTGTTTTATTGCAAAGGAATTTCAGAAACAGGCAGGAAGGAGAGATTGCTGGAGAAGAGCAAATGTTATCCCAATCTTTAAGAAAGGGAAGAAGGATGACCCGGGAAACTACAGGCCGGTCAGTCTGACTTCTGTTGCTGGGAAGATATTAGAGCAGATTTTAAACTGATCAGTCTGTAAGCCTCTGAAGGACCACTTAGTGATCTGGGGAAGTCAGTATGATTTTGTCCCAGGCATACCTTGTCAGACCAACCTGGTTTCCTTCTTTGATCGTGTGACAAGCTTACTGGATCGTGGGAACTCTGTTGATATGATTTACCTGGATTTCAGTAAAGCTTTTGATAAGGTTCCCCATGACATTCTGATGGGGAAACTGGAAGACTGTGGACTAGACTACAGGACAGTTTGGTGGATAGGGAACTGGTTAGAGGACTGCACCCAAAGAGTGGTGGTCAATGGCGTTTCATCAGATTGGAGGGAGGTGTCCAGTGGGGTGCCTCAGGGCTCAGTTTTGGGCCTGGTACTTTTCAATATTTTTATCAATGATCTGGATAGGACCCGAAGCAACAGGTTTAAATTACATGCAGAAAGGTATTGGTTGGATATTAGGAAAAACTTTTTCACGGCCAGAGTGGTTCAAAGGTGGAATCAGCTGCCTAGGGAGGTGGTTAGGTCCCCTTCACTGACAGCTTTGAAGAAGAGGCTGGACGAATATTTGTCAGAGATGCTTTAGGGTGGTCCTGCGTTGGGCTGGGGGTTGGACTAGATGGTCTGTATGGCCCCTTCCAACTCTATGATTCTATGATTCTATGAATTACAAGTTATTACAACACTCTGAACAATGGAACCCACAGGGCTTAACAGAGATATCGGGTTCTTATCTCACTACACATGCTAAGTCACTCAGTTCCCGCTTATACCCGGTCTTCAGGGTGCCACTGGACTCCAACTTAGTTTTCACATCTGTTTGTTGTTAACTCTTTATTATCTGTATGCTAATTTGCTGCTATTCTCAGGTCTTACCAACTGCTTTAATCCAATTTTAGCTATAATTATTGCTTAGTTAGTTATGCATCTTGACTCTAATTAGCCCTTCCTGGCAACTAACCTTCCCACCCTCCCTCTACCTAAGTGTAATGGTTGAGGAAGTCTTGTTTCAATGTATCTGAAGAAGTGTGCACACACACAAAAGTTTATGCCCAGAATTAAACACTCTTTTTTTGTATTTTTGCATTTGTGTGTGTGTTTGTGTGCACACCTGGAAGTCATGATGACCTCTGGTGACTGAGCCCTACTGGGGGCCTGGAGGATATTCAGAGAGGTGGCTGAATAAAGCCTGCCCCCACCTCCCAACTGCTGGTATTCCAAGGAGGTCTCCCATCCAAGTCCTTGCCAGAGTCGACCCCTGCTTAACCTCCGAGATCTGACAAGATCGGGCTTGCCTGGGCTATCCAGGTCAGGGCCCCAGAGTTAAACTCTGTTGGTCTTAAAGTTGCCACTGGAGTCAAACTTTGTTCTGTTGCTTCAGACAAACACAGCTACCCACCGGAATCAACCCTAAACAGAGTTGTACCCTTCTAAATCCATTGAAGTTAAGCACTTAGGGAAGGCATAGCTCTGCTTATGATACATGTGGCATAAATTGAGTTGGGTTCCCTGACCTGACTTCTAAAAAGGTAAAGGTAAAGGTTCCCTTGCTCGAAAGCCAGTCAAATCCGAATTCTAGGGTTGCGGTGCTCATCTCCGTTTCAAAGCCGAAGAGCCAGCGCTGTCCAAAGACATTCCCGTGGTCATGTGGCCGGCATGACTAAACACCAAGGCGCACGGAATGCTGTTTCCTTACCTACCTATTTATCTACTTGCAGTTTCTTGCTTTCGAACTGCTAGGTTGGCAGGAGCTGGAACTAGAGACGGGAGCTCACTCCGTCATGCGGCACACTCGGGTCTCGAACTGCTGAACTACTGACCTTCCACAGCCTGCAGTTCAGCGTTTTAACCACTTGAGCCACTGCAGCTCCTGACCTGACTTGTAGTCACATGTAATTATTGAGGAGCTGAAGTTCCCAAGTGCTCCAGGGGCTGATTCAGCTTGGGAGTGCAGCACAGGCAGAGGAGGGACTTCTGATTTCCACTCAGCTCTCAATGATACTTCCCCTACCTCAGGCAGCACAGGTGATCAAGAGGGGAAGGTTGGTAAGGCCCTAACCTGGATAGCCCAGGTGGGGGCTGGGGATCTCCTGCTTTTACAACTGACCTCCAACTGGCAGAGAGAGATCAGCTCCCCTGGAGAAAATGGCTGCTTTGAAGGGTGAACTCTGTGGCACTGTACCGTACTGAGGCCCCTCTCTTCCCCAAACCCCGCCTTCTCCTGGATCCACCCCCAAAGTCTCCAGGTATTTTCCAACCCAGACCTGGCAACCCTAGGTCCGAGGATTTCAAAAGGCCTGGAAATGAGGCTTGCAGACCTTGAACGATTTCTCCACAGATGAGCAGCTGCTCCCTAGACTGCCCCCCCCATTTAAATCCTCCATGTGGCTTCCAGATGTTGCCTGGCCCTCCAAACAGACCCATTTGCTTGCCGATGACATCCACTGGCCTTGTAAACCCCGCTTTGCCTTTATTCCCCCCCCCCAAAAAAAAAGGAGAGGAGAGAGAAAAGCAAAAAGCTAACCCTTTTCGCAAGGAATGCCTTTTCTCTGGCCCAAAGCACCCACACACGGAGGACTTTAGCCTGACCCAGAGACAAAGGGCCAACTGTGTATACTGCATTGGGGTCACTGACCCCCCCTATTGTCCCTGGGCTGGGGGGGTCACACGCCCCGCCTTTTGACAGACTTTCCTGTCGTCCACGTAAAATGGAGAGAAAGGAGCAAAGTTTGCCGTGACAACAAAGGTCAGGACCCGGCCTATTGTGGCTTGGGGGGGGGGGGAAGGTTTGGCAGAGGTGCTGCTCCAAAACGCCTGAGTGATGGGGGTCCCCACCCTTCTGTCCAATTTCGGAAGGACAAATGTCAGCCCTGACCTCGGAGGTTTGCGAAACAACCTCTCTTTGGCCAGGGACATGCTTCCCTCTTTTGTCCCCAGGAGAAGATGAACCCTCTGAGGTGTTTATGGAATCCTTTCCCAGGCGTAACTCAGTCGCAGGAAAGAAATGTTTAATGGAGCCCCGGAGAGGGACGGAAATGGCAGAAGTGAGCACTGCCGTTTGTAGGCAAAGGGAAGTACTGGAAGCTTTTTACCGGAGAAGAAAAGGAAGCTGGATTTTCAACCCAAATCCAGTGCTTTCTGTTTCACAGGCACATAGGCACATGTGAAGCTACCTTATACGGGATAAGACCATCGGTATCACTTTACTCTGCCCTGGTCAGACCTCACCTAGAGTATTGTGTTCAGTTTTGGGCACCACAATTTAAGAAGGGTATAGACAAGCTGGAAGGTGTCCAGAGGAGGGCAACAAAGGTGGTGAGGGGTCTGGAGACCAAGTCCTGTGAGGAGAGGTTGAAGGAGCTGGGTATGTTTAGCCTGGAGAGGAGATGACTGAGAGGTGATATGATAACCATCTTCAAGTACTTGAAGGGCTGTCGTATAGAGGATGGAGTGGAGTCGTTTTCTGTTGCCCCAGAAGGTCGGACCAGAACCAATGGGTGGAAATTAAATCAAAAGAGTTTTTGGCTCAGCATCAGGAAGAACTTCCTGACAGAGCAGTTCCTCAGTGGAACAGGCTTCCTCAGGAGGTGGTGGGCTCTCCTTCTTTGGAGGTTTTCAAACAGAGGCTAGATGGCCATCTGACAGCAATGCAGATTCTGTGAACTTAGGCAAACCATGAGAAGGGAGGGCAGGAAGTGTTGCCTCAGGGCTTAGTTCTTGTGGCCCTTTCTTACGTGCCCAGGGAAATGCTGATTGTCACTTTGGGATCAGTTAGCAGTTTTTCTCCAGGCCAGTTTGGCCAGGGATCATGGAGGTTTTTTGTCATCTTCTGGTCATGGAACAGGGGTCACTGTGGGGGTGGGGGTGAGGTACTTGTGAATTTGCTGCTTTGTGCAGGGGGTTGGACTAGATGACCCTGGAGGACCCTTTCAACTCTATGATTCTAAGGTCAGTACTGTCTGCTCAGACTGGCAACAGCCCCCAGAGTCTCAGGCTGAAGTCTTTCACATTGTTGGATTCTCTGGTTTTAGTAGAGCCAGGGATCACTATTAATATAGCAGCATGCGGAAGGCATTTCTGCGCAGCAAAGCCTTGGTACTGAGTGTGCTAGCAAGCTTACAAAGTTACACAGAACCAGTAGTCAGATTTAGAACCAATAAGAGTTCTTCATTACGTGGAACTCCATTCTAGACAGTATAAATGAGATAGATCCAGCCGTGTTGGTCTGAAGCAGTAGAACAAATGTTGGGTCCAGTGGATGAGAGATAGAGGTAGAATCTAAGCTATCTACGATGGGTGTGGATGCAGGGAAAATGTGCCTGCATCCATTGTTCCAAAGATGGAGAGCTGTACTCCTTCTTTTTGTGTGTGTGTGAGAGAGGTGTCAAGCAGGAAGGAAGGAAACTCGTCCCTAAGAATAGCATTCTACTTCAAAAGGGATAGGATCGGATAACAGGAAGAAAAGGATGCTGTGTGCATCCTGACCTCTCTGTCTGACTAAATCTATGGTGACCTCCTGAAGACTGAGGCAGGGGACAGCGCACAGCCCTTCACTTTTCTAACACACATCACCTACCGTCCGGTCCTTTTAACCGGAGATGTCGGGGATTGAACCTGGGGCCTTCCCAATGCAAAGCAGACGCTCTAACCACTGAGCCACAGACTCTTCCTGTATGTTATTTTCTTATTCAGCTCTTCCTGCAAAGTGTGTAGAGCTGTGTACATGGCCTCTTCCATTTTATCCTCCCAATAGCCCCACGAGGTAGGCCAGGCTGACAGAGACAGCCCAAGATCTTCGTGTCATGGCTGAGTGGGGTATGAACCCAGGTTTCTCCTGCCTGACACCTAGGGTTGCCAGCCTCCAGGTGGGGCCTGGAGATCTCCTGCTTTTACAACGGATCCCCAGCTGATCAGCTCCCCTGGAGAAAATGGCTGCCTTGAAGGGTGGACTCTATGGCCATTCTACCATGCTGAAGCACCTCCCCTCCTCAAACCCCGCTTTCTCCTGGATCTACCCCCAAGGTGTCCAGGTATTTCCCAACCCAGGCCTGGCAAACCTACTGACACCCCAACCACTACAGTGACAAGCACTACTACATCGCACTACCTGGGAGCTAAAACAGCAGAACGGAACATCTGCAGAGGATGTGACCTGTGTATGCTGGCCAAGTGAGTGTTTATTTCATTTGTACCCTGGGGGGACCCAATCCGGCTTACATCATTTAATCACT
Organism: Gekko japonicus; assembly: GCF_001447785.1. Classification (NCBI taxonomy): domain Eukaryota; kingdom Metazoa; phylum Chordata; class Lepidosauria; order Squamata; family Gekkonidae; genus Gekko; species Gekko japonicus. Next base: position 828,092 of record NW_015166420.1, read on the forward strand.
CTCCTTACACACAGGGTGATTGAAATGTGGAATTTGTTGCCAGAGGATGTCCTGACGGCCACAGGATTAAACCGCTCTGAAAGGGGATTAGATAGATTCATGGAGGAGAACTCTTATCAATGGCTACTAGCCATGGTGACTGAGGGGAACCTCCATGTTCAGAGGCAGTCAGCCTCCAAATCCCAGTGCCAGGAGGCAACCTCAGGGGAAGGCCTTGGCCTCTGTGCTCTGTTGTTGGCTGTCCAGAGGAACTGGTTGGCCACTGTGTGAGACAGGATGCTGGACTAGATGGACCCCCGCTGGTCTGATCCAGCAGGGCTCTTCTTATATTATTAACCTCCGCATTCAGAGTCAGTCAACCTCTGAATCCCAGAGCCAGGAGGCAGCATTAGGGGAAGGCCTCACCCTCTATGCCCTGTTGTTGGCTGTCTAGAGCAGGGGTGTCGCACTGATTTGTTATGAGGGCCGGATCTAACATAAATGAGACCTTGTTGGGCCAGGCCATGTGTGTCATAAAATGTAATGCCAGGTACCGGAGATATAAACTTTATAAAGGACACAAACACAAAGGTTTTTTTTTTACTTAAAGTAAAAACATGCTTAAAACATTAGCACTCTTGCAATATTTTGTTTATTTAACAGTGTCTGATAACTGACACCTCTTGATCTGAATTACTGCATCAAAATGTCTGTGCTGTCGCAATCTTGAGTATGCTGTTCAGGTGTGTATCTGTAAGCTGCAAACCTACAATGATGCAGCAGCAGCAGCAGAACTGGAAGAAGCAGCAGAAGACAGCCAGTTCCACTGTGGGACTGATAGAAGCCCCCCGGGGGCCTTATCCGGCTCCCAGGCCAGATGTTTGACACCCCTGGTCAAACTGGTTGGTTACTGTGTGAGTCAGAATGCTGGACTTGATGGACCACTGGTCTGATCCAGCAGGGCTCTTCTTGTTTTCTTATCCAAGGAAGGCCTCGGCCTCTCTGCCCTGTTGTTGGCCTTCCAGAGGAACTGGCTGGCCACTGTGTGAGACTAGATGGACCACTGATCTAATCCAGCAGGGCTCTTCTGGTGTTCTTATGCCCTCCCCTCCAAGCAACAACCCTGTGAGGTGGCCTAGGCTGCATGTGTGTGACTGGTCCAAGATCACCCAGACAGTTTCTACGGCAGAGTGAGGATTCAAACCCGGGCCTCCCAGTTCCTAGCTGGACACGGTAAGCACCACATCATGCTGACTGAACCATTCTTGTCTTTATTTTGAGAGAGCTGTGTCCAGATTTGGACAATCTTTTAGGACAGTGGTTTCAGGCATGCTACCTGCAGGAAACCCATTCAGCTTTCCTGAGCAAATCCTAAATTACTGGCAAAGGCATGTTGCGAAAGGGTTCTGAGGACAGCTGGATACACAGTTTATATGCTGGCTGGCTCTGCTGATCCTCCCCATTGCCCTATGTGAATCAAGAAGGCTGTAAAATACCCACAATTCCACCAAGTGGGGGAAAGCTTGGTAATTTGGGGCTGGTATTCTCTCAGGAGTCCTGACCAGCGTTCCCTCTAAGCTGAGTTAGTGTGAGCTAGCTCATTTTTTTAGCCTCCAGCTCACACATTTTTGTCTTAGCTCAGGGAGGATGGCTCCAGAGCAAACTAATCTATGCAGTAGATTGCTCACTCACAACTTTAAATGCCAGTAGCTGACAAAGTAGAATTTTTGCTCACAAGACTCCACAGCTTAGAGGGAGCATTGGTCCTGTCCTGGATAGAATCAGAGCATTATGGAGTTGGAAGGGACCTCCAGGGTCATTTGGAGCTTTTGGAGCCGCCACCGCCGCCACTAACTAGGATAGGAAGCCCTGTTGTCTCCGGAACTTGCATTAACAGCCTGTGCCAGCTGCCTGATAAGACACCTGCAGAAGACCTACGAGCTGGTTACGGGAAGAGAGAGCTGATATGGTAGCCATCGCTGATTCAATAACAACAAAACTAGCACTTATTACGAAATTGTTAAATGGTTTTTAATACTATTTTAAATGGCCTATTGTATTGTTTTAAATGGGGTGTTTTTTTGCTGATTTTATGTAAGCTGCCCTGAGCCGCTCGGGCTGGGAGCGCAGGGTAGAAATTTGAGGAATAAATAAATATATAAAGTTTAGTCCAACCCCCTGCACAGTGCAGGAGATCCACAAATACCTCCCCCCATACCCCCAGTGACCGCTGTTCCACACCGAGAAGATGACAAAAAACCTCCAGGATTCCCAGCCAAACTGGCCTGGAGAACAATTGCTTCCTGACCCCAAAGTGGAGATGAGGATTTCCCTGGGCGTGTACATAAGAACATAAGAGACGCCAATGTTGGATCAGGCCAAAGGCCCATCCAGTCCAACACTCTGTGTCACACAGTGGCCAGAAATACCAGGTGCTGTCAGAGGGTCCAGCACTGGGGCCAGGACACTAGAAGCCCTCCCACTGTTGACAGCCCCCCCAAGCACCAAGAAGACAGAGCATCACTTGCCCCAGAGTCCCTATCTATACCTTGTGGCGAATAGCCACTGATGGACCTCTGCTCCATATGCTTATCTAATTCTCTTTTGAAGCCGTCCATGCTTGTAGCCGCCGCCACCAAGGAAGGGCCACGAGAACTAAGCACTGAGGCAACCCTTGCTTTTATAAAGAGTCCTGAGGGAAATGCAGGTGATCGTCTTCGAACCTCTGGTTCAGCTGCTGAGGCGTTATCGAATGTCTATGTATATTCCAGTGACTGCCCCTGAAGTTCTTTAGTTTTAGGATTTTAGGATAAACTCAGTCAGTGCAGGGAAGCATTGTAGCAGAAAAAGTAGAAGGCAACCACATCAGAGGTGACGGTCAGCCGTCAGGCGGGGTGACGATGAGTGTGGAATGACACAGGAGGATATTATCCCTCCCCGCCTCCAAAAATATGTGTCAATTTCTGCTCTCTCGCTTAGGCCCTAGTTCTTGGCAGTGAGGAAACAGACCACAAGAAGCTTTTTCTCAAGCGGACATATGCTTCCCTTTGGCAAAATCCAGGCCCTCCAAATCCAGTAGAGGGCTCTCACTTTGTTGAACTCCTGTCCGTTTAGTTCTCAGCATCGCACATCAATCCATCTCTGTTTTAGAAGGATGTAGACAATGCCCCTGGGGCAGAGATCTAGAGAAGTAATTTGATTAGCTGTCCTTTCCTTTCAATATTTCTGTTCTCAATAAAACATTTCTGAGGTGGCTCAAACCCCTCCCCGTCCCAACCAACCCCCCCAACATTAAAAGTAAAAACTGCTTTTAAAAATGCCTCCCGTCACCATAAAAATCAACAGAATTGCAAGGACATTGTGTGAAAACGGCCATAAAAGAGCTCATGAAAACATAACATGGCTTAGTAGGTCCCTCCTCCCCTCCCTCTTTCTCCGGCCCCTCAGTTTATTCAAGGGCGCTAGTGCTTAAGCTTGGCCCCTCCGAAGAATGAATATAAGCAGGTGGTGATTATCATCAACCCCTACCAAGAACTGGCTGAAAATCGTTCTGTATGGGATACGGGGTGGCGGGGGGTAGGGGGGAGTTCTGCCGTCAGGCCATGGGACCGGCTCCGGCCCCTAACAAGCGGCCCGGCCGGGCCCTCGGGAGCGGATGTGTTAACTGTTTCTGGTTCACTGGAGGGAAAAATGTACACAAAGGGTGATGTACAAATATTGTGGGAAATCTATTGGCCCCTTAAGATTTCATGAAGGCCCGGGTCCATTCAGTGGTATGAATTCCCCAGCAAGGTCTCATTCAGAGGGTGTCAATGGGAAACTTTTAATTGAGAGCCACTTCATTCAGAGACCCCGTGAATGAAGAGGGGAGGCTTTTTCAAGGGCGAACAGAGGCCTACGTCTTTGCCAAGCTAGGGTGGAATAAAAAAGAAGAAGAAAAAGGAGGAGAAACGGAAAGAAAAGCCACAGTTTCCAACACTTAATTCTTCAATCACGAGGACTTTAATCCTTCAGTGTACAGGGGGAAGGGAGGGAGTGGAAAACAGATTCCTTTTGATGGAAATTTATTTCTCAAATAACAAAACTGAGGAGGAAAGGAGGGTCCCTGAGTGGGCAGTGGGGCTATGGGAGACGATGTGTGTGTGTGTGTGTGTGTGGTTGTGAGGAGAAACCATGACAATTATGCCCCAGCAGAACCAGGCTGAGGAGAAGTTTCGTGTTATTGGGATAAAGAGCAAGTTAAAGTAGTTGGGAAGTGGAATAGTTCACCACCCCCAGAATGGATTATGCACACATGGGCTTCCAACATTTCACAGACTATTAATTGTACTTGATCTGTGCCTCTGTTTTATCATGTTCACCCCGTGAACCACACACCACATGATGCACCCATTGCGGTATAGAGCTTAGTGTGGCAAGCTGGGGGTGTTGTCTCTGCTTCAAATTCCCCATCAGCAATGGAATTTACTGGGCAATCTTGGACCAGTCGCTCTGTCTCAGCCTAGCCTGCTACTCAGCAATAAGAGAGGGGCTGTGGCTCACTGGAAGAGCCTCTGCTTGGCATGCAGAGATCCCAGGTTCAATCCCTGACATCCCCAGTTCAAAGGACCAGGTAGTCGGTGATGTGAAAGACCTCTGCCTGAGACCCCGGAGAGCCCCTGCCTGTCTTAGCAGGCAATACTGACTTGGATGGACCGATGGTCTGATTCAGTATTAGGCAGCTTTATGTGTTTTTGTGTGTGTGTTCGGGATTGTTGTGAGGATAAAACAGAGGAGGAGAGAGCCACGCTCAGAACACAAGTAATACAAGGAAAATAAGTAAGATACTGTGATAATGAATACGATAAATACACCACAGATTCTACATCTTGCTGAAGTGTCTTCTCTGCCTGTTGTATCCTGCATTCATTTACCCTTTTGGCATTGACTACAAATCGCACTCATCGCAGTCAAAAGCAGCCAGGCTGTTGAGAGTCCCCAAGCTTCCTCCAAGTTATCCAGAGAGAGCTGGAAGGGAATGTAGAACCTCCAGCCAGTTTGGTGTAGTGGTTAAGTGCATGGACTCTAATCTGGGAGAACTGGGTTTGATTCCCCACTCCTCCACTTGCAGCTGCTGGATGATGCTGGGCAAGCCATGGCTCTGTCAGAGCTGTTCTCTCTTGGACAGTTCTGGAAAGAGCTCTCTCAG
>NW_015166420.1:833424-926088 GCF_001447785.1 Gekko japonicus
TCTTCTTCTTCTTCTTCTTCTTCTTCTTCTTCTTCTTCTTCTTCTTCTTCTTCTTCTTCTTCTTCTTCTTCTTCTTCTTCTTCCTCCTCCTCCTCCTCCTCCTCCTTTCCAAAATCTCTGCTCTCATTGGCTGCTTGCACATGGACACATCATTCCCCCCCCAACTCCTATCCAACATCGTAATGCCCATTATCTACCTCCCAGGTTATCCCCTTCAGTGTATATTTCCCCAGACCTGGTTGGGTGGGTTCATTCAGGGAAGACGGTACTCTAAGTGGGTTTAGTCACTGTGTGGATGGGCTTGGGAAGGCATGGAATTTCAGACCTCCCCGCCTACACTGATGCTATTTCCCCTCTCTTGTGTCTGCAGTTCCTCCCACCACTACAGGTGAGCTTTTGGCCAGCTTTTTTTCAAAAAAATCTCTAGCACTATATCGCTACAGCGTTGAAACGCTATAGTCATATAGCACCAACTTTTTAAGAATAGGCAAAAAAGCCCTCCATCAGCACAGGGTGGGGAGGGGTGGTGGAAGGGATGAGGGAATACAGAGGGAAACCAGGAGAACCTCTCCATGTGGAGTTACTGGGTCCTCATCCTGAGATTTAACTGCTTGCCCTGGAGGCCCTGAGAAGGACCCCAAAACTGGACCATCCTTTGAGAACTGGAAACCCTAAATAAGGAGTAACGTTGTGCATTTTTTGTTGTTTTTTGTTGTCGTCGTCAATGCTACTTTGCTCCACCTTTGGGTTTACAAGCAGTTGTGGAGATTGTTTGGTGCCTTTTGGTCAACAATGAGCAAAGCTTAATTTGAATCAGGGTTTCCTTTGGCTGAGCCCCAATACAAGGGGGGGGGGATTATTGTTCTGATACTGCAGATCTGGATGTGGACGTGCTGGAGGAAGCGATGAAATTGCCTAAGGCCACCAAGCGAGCGTAAGCCGGATTTGAACCACTGACTTTCCCGCTCACCACATAAAAAGCTACAGGTAGGATGGGCTGAAAGAATTCAAATATTTGAAGCAGCCTTCATAGATTAGATAATTTGGAGGACAGACAGACAGACAGACAGATTCATTCGAAACACGTATCTACAGAACTTGTGCTTGCCTTCCCCCCCCCCCTTGCATGCCAGCTTTCCAGCTCCACTATCCCAATCTTCTCTTTTTAGGTGGTCTCAGGAATGAACGGGGGGGTGGGGTGGAGGGGGACGTGCACGTTCCTCCACCCCCGCCCACATTGCAAAATGAGAAAAAGAATGTATTTGTTAAGTCTGAAGTTCCCATCCCCGTGACAAAGGCTCTCAGATATTTTAACTGTGGACTCGGCCTGGCTGACAGCTCCGATTGTTAACCACACTGCGGCGGCAAGGTTTCCAACACCCCCAGCAATCTGCTAAGAATAACACTCATTAGTGCTGTGCTCTGTGCGGTGTATCGGGAGGGGGGTGTTAGAGGAAAAATGGGGGGTGGCGTGGGTCTTCCTCCTCCGTCCTAGATGATTTTTTCTCACACTTAAATTCATTGAAGAAAAAAAAATAAAGAAGAATGGAGGGGTGGTGGGGTGGAGGAGGTGTGTGTGTGTGTGTGTGTGTGTGTGTGTGTGTGTGTGTGAGAGAGAGAGAGAGAGAGAGAGAGAGAGAGAGATGGACACCAAGGCTTAAGAAGAGCATAAGCAAATGTGCCATTTTCCTAGAAATATTCTCAACGGGCATATCTACAGTGTCTTATACTGGGTCAGTAGCCATTCGTCTTCACAGGGCACTGAGCTTCTGGAAGGGAACTAATAGAGAACGCTATCCATTCCCATGGAACTACAATTCCCAGGATTCTCTGTGGGACATAGTTTCCAAGGGTAGCCATGTTGGTCTGCAGTGGAAAAGCTAGGTTGGAGTCCAGTGGTGCCTTTGAGACCAACAAAATTGTCGGGGAATGAGCTTTCGAGAGTCAACACTCCCTTCGTCAGATACGGCGAAAATCTTGTTGGTTTCTCACATGCTACTGGACTTGAATCTAGTTGTTTGTGGGACACAGAATCGATTTTTAGTACCGGAATTTTTGCACTGGTTTTGCTTTACACAAACGGCTTTATGGCCGCAATTGTGACATGTCAAAAGAAGGGTGATATTTTCACTCCACTTCTGATGTGGCTACCTGTGTCTGTTAATAATCCCGGGACAGGTATTGACTTCTTATATGAACAGCCACCGAGCTGCTATTTGGCAACCATCTTCCCGTATCCTTCGAAGCAGAAAAAGTTGGCCATTCCTCCTCTCCACTGACCTGGAAATAGTTAACGGTGCCTCCAAAGGTCATAGGTCGAAGTGCCGTCATTTTCCAGGTCATCACACTCCCCAATGTGACAGCCAATTAACCACCTGGCCTCTCTCTGGCCTCACCCAGTTTCTGCCCTCCCCTTGATGGCGAGGAGCGGGGATTTCCTTTGCCGAGTGGGTGGCAGGTTCAACATGGGCCTTGCGAGCTACAGGCCGATAGGAGAAATATTAGGTGTATATTTGGGCTGCCGACTCCAGGTTGGGAAATTCCTGGAGATTTGGGGGTCAGAGCCTGGGGAGGGTGGAGTTGGGGGAGGGGAAGGAAGAAGAAGAAGAGATTGGATTTATACCCTGCCTTTCACTACCTGAAGGAGTCTCAGAGCAGCTTATAATCTCCTTTACCTTCCCCTCTGACAGAAACTGCTCTTTTTCAAGAACAGCTCTTGTCAGAACTACGGCTTGCCCGAGGTCATCCAGCAGCTGCAAGTGGAGGAGTGGGAAATCAAACCCAGTTCTCCCAGATTGGAGTCCGCGCACTCAACCACTACACCAAACTGCAACTCAGCAGGGGTCTGAAGTCATAAGGGCTGCCCTCCAAAGCTGCTGTTTTTCTCTCCAGGGACATTAATCTCGGCGCAGTCTGATCAATTGTTGGAGCCTGGACTTCCGTCCTCGCCTGATCAAAACTCTGTTTTTCCCCAGCATCAGCTACTCATTTCGGGGGGTTTGGTCTGCAGGTCTAAACTGGGCTACGGCTGTTTAAGGGCCAGTCTGGCCTTGTCACAGAAGAAGGAGAAGGAGAAGAAGAGGAGATTGGATTTATGCCCTGCCCTTCACTACTCGAAGGAGGGAGGCTTACAATTTCCTTTCCCTTCCCCTCCCCACAGCAGACACCCTGGAGGTAGGTGGGGCTGAGAAAGCTCCTTGGAGGACTGCCCTTGAAAGAACAGCTCTGATAGAACTTGTGACTGACCCAAGGTCACACCAGCAGCTGCATGTGCAGAAGTGGGGAATCAAACCCGGTTCTCCCACATTAGAGTTCGTGCTCTTAACAACTACACCAAACTGTCTCTTTTTGCAGCCACTGGCTACTCTACTCCCATCTGTGTTGATGAGATCCTATCGCAGAGGTCCCCAACCTTTTCTCTTTTTTTGAGCCTGCAGGCATCTTTGGAATTCTGACATCGCCTAGTGGGCGCAGCCACAAAATGGCTGCCACTGGAGGTGCAGCCACAACCAGCCACGAAATGGTTGTAATGGCTTACCTCCGTTGGATTCTCTGGACTCAGTACTGCCCGGGAACCACGAGAAAAGCAGAAGTTTGCTCAAAGGCTCTAACACAGCAAAGCTGGGACTAGGTGTGGCGGCAGACTTACAAAGCCACACGGAGTCAGTGATCAGATCTAAAACTAATAAGTAACTTTTATTAAAGGAAATACATACTGGAGAGTGCAAGTAAGAGATAGATATAGATTACCTATTCTAGCTAACTAGATGGTGCTGGGTGCTGGACACATATCCGGCCTCTGTGGCGCAAGATGGAGCGATCAGGCACTTTCTTTGTGTGGGTGTGAGAGAGAAGTGTGAGAGAGCAGAAGCAGAGGAAATTGCCCCTAAGAGTAGCATTCTGCTTCAAAGGAAAGGATCAGATAGCAGGAAGGAAATGACGCTCGAAGCGTCCTGACCTCTTTATCTGTCTAAACTCTTTGGTGCCATCTTCTCAAGTCTGAGGCAGGAGACAGCGCAAAGTCCTCCACTTCCAATAACCTTCGCTCACAGTGAGGATCCTTGTCCTTTGGCGGCAGCTGCTATCAAAGCAATCTCTAATGGTCAATCAGAGGCCTTGCTGAGCAGGCGCCGCAGCCACCACCACCCCTTTCTAAAACACTTGGCGGGCACCAGGAAAGTTGTTGGTGGGCACCACGTTGGAGACCACTATTGGCCGCACTTGTAGCTTCAATAAGGCCAACTTGTCAGGATCCCCATCGAAAGTGGCTTCCAACATCTCTTGGGGCTGATCCTGTGTATTATGAGCCAGCAAGGGGGCAACATGTTTTCCTCTCTTGGGGTGATTCTTATAAAATAATGGGGAATTTCACATTACCCAGTTTCACCCGGTTTCAAGCCGGCAATCATCCGTTTTGAAGTGAACCGGTACAGGGCTGCCATTTCACACAGGGGTTGCCCCTACCGGAAATGAGCCGGATCAGAAGCGGTTTGGCATTTCAGACTTGCACCGCTTTGTTTTCCCGCCGTTTTCCTCCCGCGCGGGTGATCGATTTTTTTAAAAAATGTTCGATTTATAGCGCTATAGCAGTATAACAAAACACTCCATGCATTCCAATGGGATTGATATAATGCTATTCCGTTATACCGTTATAGCGCTATAACGCTATAAATCGACCGTTTTTTAAAAAAACAGCCGGAGATCGCCCGCGCGGGCGAAAAAAGGCGGGAAAAAAGCGTATCGGAACCGGGAGAGGGCACTGGAGACCACTTGGAAGTGGATGACAGGTAAAACACTTCAGTCCCGGTTCCTAAACGGGACTGAAGCGTTTGTGTATGAAATGGCAAATAGATTCCGGAAGGGAACCGGTTCTCAAACGGGTTCTGTCTGAAATGACTGACCAGAACCCGTCTGAAATTCCCCTCTGTTTGAGTACTCAAGATATATGAATGCACAGGTTGGAAACCGGGGCTGTGTGACTCACAGCAAATCCTCGTAGCAGAGGGAGGCGCAAAGAAGGAAGGAAAAATTAAATCACCCCATGTCAGCACCAGCCCTTGGGGACACGCAAATCCACCCAGCATTTTTCCAATCAGAGAGGAATCCACTTGCGACATGACAGGGACCAGCCGCCGTCACGTTAACATAGAAGAGTGGCTTCGAAAGGGGACTGTTCCATCTCCGGAGCGGTTGGTGAAAGAACCCTCAGCTTCCCATATGGGATGAGGCCGGTTCTCGTATGGAGATACACTGGCGGACATCTGGAGCAACAGGGAACAGCAGCGAGGGTCGCCGCGGCAACGGTGTCTCCATCTTCTGCGGTCCCCTACTGGGAAAGCTCTGGGAGTCAAAGAACCCGCAGGCCGGGCCAGCCGTGGAGAGAGCGACACTGAAGGGGCTGATTGATGGGCAGGGTTCAATGGGGAAGGATATGACAAATCAGGGTTTCTGTCTTTTGTCCTCAGCTGGGAAAATGACGATATACCGTTTAGCTCTGGCCGATGCTTTGATGGCCCTGCGTGCGTCCCGGAGTTGATGTATCTGGAAAAGGCTGCCCTGAGAAGATTACAGGTCCCTTCATCCTCTGCAGGGAAATGCCAGTCCGTTGGGTCCGTGTTGAGAAAGGACGAGCGAAACCAACTTATTCGCTTTGATTTTGTTTTATTTGGCGCATTCTTCCTCCATTTGAAAACAGGGTGAAAACACAGGCCCGTTTAAAAAAGTATTTCTGCACACCGGTAACACTGGCCGCGATCGATAACTTGTTTTTGTCGCCCTAAATACTTCCGTTTCTGTCGCTGTGCCACTTTTCGCCACGGCATTTAAAGCCGTTTACAGTTCCAAATAAAGAACTTTGATAAAGGACGTGGAGGGAAGAGGAACAAACAAACAACCATGGCCAAGAACTTTTTTTTCCAATCGAATGGTTAATGAGTGGCCAGGTGGAAGGAACAGGTCTGGCAGGTCCAGAGCCAAAATGGCAGTCAGTTCCAGCCAGCCAGATGAAGGGTCTGTTTCTGCCTCACCGTTTCCTCTCATGAGAATTGCTTTTAGAACATGGAACCATAGAAATGACCCATGCTCGCAGGAGCCCCTCCTTGTATGTCTGTGTGAGTCTTGGAGGGTCTTCTCTGTACGAAGAGGGAGAGCCAGCATGGTATAGTGGATTAGGACCCTGAGTGACCTGAGTTTGAATCCCTGTTTCTCCCGTGGATGCTCGCTAGGTGGCCTCGGGCCTGTCACAGACGCTCAGCCTGGCCTATGTCACAGGGTTGTCGTGAGAAAATGGAGGAGGGGGGAACTATGTACTAAGCCACTTTGAGTCCTAAGTGGGGGGAAAGCAAGACATTAACACTTGGAATTCACTGCCACCGGAAGTGGTGGCGGCTACAAGCATGGACGGCTTCAAAAGGGAATTAGATAAGCATATGGAGCAGAGGTCCATCAGTGGCTATTAGCCACAAGGTATAGATAGGCGCTCTGGGGCAAGTGATGCTCTGTCCTCTTGGTGCTTGGGGGGGGGGTCAACAGTGGGAGGGCTTCTAATGTCCTGGCCCCACCGCTGGACCTCCTGATTGCACCTGGTATTTCTGGCCACTGTGTGATACAGAGTGTTGGACTGGATGGGCCTTTGGCCTGATCCAACATTGGCGTCTCTTATGTTCTTATGTTCTTAAGACATAAATAAAAAATGCATGTAAATGGAAATGTGCCTCAGAATAGTGACCTAGAGACACAAAAGTCAACCTCTTTTGAGAACTGGTGGTTCTCTGGCTGCTCTGCAGGGGGAGCAACTGCTGAAAACAGAGATGGATTGGAAAGAGGCAAAGCCAAGAGGTGTGAGTCGTGAAGAGATGCGGCGGGCAGCCTCCCCTGGGCTTGTGCGCTTTGGGGCTCACAGAAGCCTTTAATTATTTAATTGACTTTCCCTCCCTGGCCGCACACAAGCAGTTCTCGCTCAGAACTCTGTTTAGGGATTACCGCGCTTAAACTGTGCAGCCTGGAAAAGGTACGGAAAAAAGGGCAGTTTAATAGGATCAAGGGGCTGGAGCACCTTCCCTGCGAGGAAACACGAAGGCGTTTGGGGGGCTTTTTAGTTTCGACAATGGGGGACGAAGGGCCAGGAGGGGAGGCAGGGTGGTTAAAGTGTGTTAAGGGGTGGCTAATCCCTGTTAAGTATTCTTCAGGATGGACTCTCGAGTTGGGGAATACTAATAAGGGGGTGTGTGTTCCATAACGTTTCCCCCCCATGTTATACACTACTGCCCTCTACTGGCAGCAAACAGCTAAGATGAAAAACGGCTCTGATGGAAAAAGACCAGTGGCCTCTATAGGCCAAGACGCTGAAAGATACACAAGCTGAATTCCCCAGATTTTATTTTATTTTTAAGGGTGATAGTAGTCAAATGGAGCTCTGATTCAGACTTAGGGTTGCCAGACTTCAGGAGGGGCCTGGACACCTCCCAGAATTACAACAGATCTCCCTACAGAGATCAGAGATGACCAAAAGTCATCTAATGATAGGGTTGCCAGCTCTATGTTGGGAAATACCTGGAAATTTGGGGGCTGGAGCCTGAAGAGGGTGGGGTTTGGGAAGGGGAAGGACTTTACTGAGGTATAATGCCATACAGTCTACCTTCCGGAGTGGCAATTTTCACCAGGTGAACTGATCACTGTCATCTGGGGGTGAGTTGTAATCCCTGGAGATCTCCAGTCACTACCTGGAGGTTGGCAACCCTATCTAATGAAGTATCCTGTTTCAACAGTCGCCTGTCAAGCACTTCAGAGGATCCCACAAGCCGAGCATGAAGTCAACATCCCTGTTTTTGTGTCCGGCTTCTGGTTCTCAGAGGTAGACTTTCTCTGTTTACAGAGGCTCTGCTCTTAAATGTCATGACTCTTTATTACTTTGGATATTTATACCCTGCTTATCTCACCCGTGGGGACCAAAATGGGCTTACAACATCACCCTCTCCCCTCCATTTTATCCTAGCAACAACAATCCTGTGAGGTAGGTTAGGCTGGGAGGGGGTGACTTACACCCTGAAATTCTTATCGGTCTCTAGGGTGCGACTGGTCTCCAATCCGTCTGATTTAAGACAACCTTCTATTTCCAGCAAGCTTCCATGGCAGAGTGGGGATCTGAACCTGGCACTCCCAAATTCTAGTCTGATACTGTAACCAGTACACCATTATACCATACATTTATTTATTAATTGATTTAATTTATACCGTCCTTTTCTCCCCAATGGGGACCCAAAGCAGCTTACATCATTCTCCTCTCCTCCATTTTATCCCCACAACGGCCCTGTGAGGTAGGTTAGGCTGGGAGAGTGTGACTGGCCCAAGGTCACCCAGCGAGCTACCATGGCACGAATGGGGATTCGAACCTAGGTCTCCCAGATGCTAGACTGCAACTCTTAAAGTTATAATAAGAACTGTTGAATCGCCTTGCTGGACCAGAACAAAGGTCCATCTAGACTGGCACCTGGGTTCCTGCAGTGGCCAACCAGATGCCCCTGGGAACCCCACAAGCATGGCTTGAAGGAAACCGTCCTCCTCCTGCCCAGCTGCTTTTCACCCAGCAACTGGTATTCAGGACAGAGGTAGGCTGCCTCTGAATGTGGATGTTCTGTTTGGCCATCGTGACTAATAGCCATTCATAGGTCTCTCCTCCTCCAGTTCGGTGTAGACAGTGGTTAAGAGCACGGACTCTAATCGGGGAGGACCGGGTTTGATTCCCCACTCCTCCACATGACATGACAAGGGTGACCTTGGGCCAGTCACAGTTCTCTCAGAGCTGTTCTCTCAAGGGCAGTTCTCAAGAGAGCTCTCTCAGCCCCACCTACCTCTCAGGGTGCCTGTTGTGGGGAGGGGGAGGGAAAGGAGTTTGTAAGCCATTCCGAGACTCCTTCGGGTAGTGAAGGGCGGGGTATAAATCCAGTCTCTTCTTCTTCTTCTTCTTCTCTCTTCCTCCATGAATCTGCGCAATCCCTTTTAAAGCCATATAAGTCAACGGCCATCGCCACGTCTTGCGGCACTTGAGTCTAGAGGGCCACCCACAATCTGAAATAAAATGTTGTCTCAAGTCAGCTGGATTGGAGACCAGTCGCACCTTAGAGACCAATAAGATTTCAGGGTAAGTGCTTTCAAGAGACCAAGGTCCTTTTGTTGGATACCTTTGACCTCTTTGACTCTTGAAATATACCAAATACACCAAAGAGCCAGTTTGGTGTAGTGGTTAAGTGTGCAGACTCTAATCTGGGAGAACCGGGTTTGATTTCCCACTCCTCCACCTGCAGCTGCTGGATGACCTTGGGTCAGTCACAGGCTCTGGCACAGCTGTCCTTGAAAAAGAGCAGTTTGTGTCAGAGTTCTCTCAGCTCCACCTACCTCACAGGGTGTCTGTTGTGGGGAGGGGAAGGGAAAGGAATTTGTAAGCTGCTCTGAGACTCCTTTGGGTAGTGAAGGGCGGGGTATACATCCAGTCTCTTCTTTTTCTTCTTCTTCTTGAAAGCTTATGCCTCCAAACTCTTGTTGGTCGCTAAGGACTCAAATCTATCTGTTCTCCGGCAGAGCAACACAACTACCCTCTGAAACTATCTTGAATCAGAAACTGATCCTTCCCCCGCCCTGCAGTGGTTGTGCCCAGAGTGTGGATTCCATTTTTCCTTTGCTTTTCCATGGTCTTGAACAGAAGATTCACACATACCACCAAGGTTTAACCCCCCCAGCCCCCAGAATATTCATCTACCCGCAGCTGGTAGCCTCGAGTTGCTCTAGGCAGCCCCCTAGTGGCCGCGAGTGGCAACAGCAGCCCCCTCCTCTGTGCTGGCGTGGTTTGCCATAAAGGCCATTATAAGAAATGAGGAGCTCAGCGTTCTGGTCTAAAAACACAACTGGAGAAAGTCATTACTCTAATTGCAAAGGCACATTGGCTCAGGTTTTATTGATTTATGGGATTCTTCATAGTATTCAGATCTCTGTGTAATTTATTTATTTTTTATTAATTTTTTGCTGAGCCCACTGTAAGCAACCTCCCCTAGACCACTTTTGAAAAACACTCTCATGGAGCAATGTCTCGATTATCTGGGCTATGCTGCAAATCCATGAAGCATGTTTCCTTTAAGTGCCAGCAATAGTAGGTATTCATTTGAAAATCATCTGCTGCTTCTTTGCGGTGATTGTTTTCCTCTCCTGGTGTTTCCTAAACGTTTTAAGGGTGGCAGATTCTTTTAATTTCCTTATGAGATGGTTCACACACATCTTAATGCATTCAGTACAGTATCAGAATACATTACACAGAAGGTCCCAGGTTCAATCCCTGGCATCTCCATTTAAAAAGGAGCAAGCTGTAGGTGATATGAGAGACCTCCGCCTGAGACCCTGGAGAACCGCTGCCAGTCTGAGCAGATGATACAGGCCTTGATAGACTGATGGTCTGGTTCAGTATAAGCAGCTTCATGCATCCAAATGACTCCCGGCCAGTGTTCCCTCTAAGCTGATTTAGTGTGAGCCAGATCACAGCTTTTTAGCCTCTGGCTCACACCTTTTTGTCTTAGTTCGGGAAGGAGGGCTCCAGAGCAAACTAATTTATGCAGTAGCCAAATCACTCGCTCACCACTTTCATGCCAGTCGCTCACAAAGTAGAATTTTTGCTCACAGGACTCCACAGCTTAGAGGGAGCGTTGCTCCCGGCCCCTTGGGGAAAAGATCTTGCCTTTGATTCTAGCCGGGTTTGGACAGTCTCCTTCTGCACAATAGCTTGGACCAAAGGCTCCTGGAACTGCACACAGCATTGCAGAAGGAGCCTCATCATAAATCTACATAATAGCATTGTGCAGCTTGTGCTTTTATTTCAGCCAGTGTGATGTAATGCCTGTCAGACTTGGACCAAGGACCAAAGAGACCTGAGTTCAAATTCCCACTCAGCCACGAAGCTCCCTGGCTCCCCCTGGACCAGTAGCGGCCTCCCGGCCAGCATCACCTGCCTTGCTGGGTTGTGATGAGGAGAGGAATAAAACAGAAGAGAGAACCACATCTCACACTTTGCCGAGCTTCACAGTGGAATGGCAGGATGAACATGTGCCCACTTTTCTCACAACTCCTGCCATTCAATTTGCATTTTTCATACTGAGGGTCAAACCAGTGTTGCCAACTCCAGCTTTGGAAGTCCTTGGAGATTTGGGGACCGTGCCTGAGGAGAGCAGAGTTTGGGGAGGCGATGTGATGCCACACAGGCCCCCCTCCAAACTGCCCTTTTCTCCAGGGGAACTCCTGCTTTCTCTCGCTGTAATTCTGGAAGAACTCCAGCCCCTGCCTGGGGAGTGGCAACAGTTACCCCAAGCTGCAGTTCCCAGAATGCTTTCTTCGATAGCCTCGCCTCCCGCCACTGGTCAATATCTTCAGTAGCGTAGTTAATATTTGAGCACCACTTCTTGGAATTATGATGTGAGGGTTTCATTGGGCGGTCGCTGAAGAGCTCTTGCAATTCATTTTGCCAATGTCTTAATGCGCCAGAGAGCCCTGAGCCAGCCGTTCACTTTAGCGATATTAATTCTCTCTCATGTCAGCTTTGCTTACATTGTGGTTTTAATTCCTGCCGTCTTCATCCTGTCTCTGCATTCGCCTCCCCCTCCTCCTGCCAGGCGTTCTTTATTCCTTTTCTGTCTTCATGGTCTTCCAGCAGAAACTGCCTATCGAACTTAATTCGCATAAAAAAGCTTGGGAGGAGGCCATGATGGCCCTGTGGCAGAGCACCTCTGTATGCAGAAAACCCTGGGTTTTGTTGTTGTTGTTCAGTCGCACAGTCGAGTCCGACTCTTTGCGACCCCATGGACCAGATCATGCCGAGCCTTCCGGTCTTCCGCTGTCCTCTGACGTTTGCTCAACTTCATGTTCGTTGCATTTATGACACTGTCTAACCATCTCATCCTTTGCCGCCCCCTTCTTCTTTGACCTTCAGTCTTTCCCAGCACCAGGGTCTTCTCCAGTGAGGGCTCCCTTCTCATTTGGTGGCCAAAGTATTTGAGCTTCAGCTTCAGTATCTGGCCTTCCAGGGAACAGTCAGGGTTGATTTCTTTTAGGACTGACTGATTTGATCTCTTTGCAGATGGTCTGGTTCAGTATAAGCAGCTTCATGCATCCAAATGACTCCCGGCCAGTGTTCCCTCTAAGCTGATTTAGTGTGAGCCAGATCACAGCTTTTTAGCCTCTGGCTCACACCTTTTTGTCTTAGTTCGGGAAGGAGGGCTCCAGAGCAAACTAATTTATGCAGTAGCCAAATCACTCGCTCACCACTTTCATGCCAGTCGCTCACAAAGTAGAATTTTTGCTCACAGGACTCCACAGCTTAGAGGGAGCGTTGCTCCCGGCCCCTTGGGGAAAAGATCTTGCCTTTGATTCTAGCCGGGTTTGGACAGTCTCCTTCTGCACAATAGCTTGGACCAAAGGCTCCTGGAACTGCACACAGCATTGCAGAAGGAGCCTCATCATAAATCTACATAATAGCATTGTGCAGCTTGTGCTTTTATTTCAGCCAGTGTGATGTAATGCCTGTCAGACTTGGACCAAGGACCAAAGAGACCTGAGTTCAAATTCCCACTCAGCCACGAAGCTCCCTGGCTCCCCCTGGACCAGTAGCGGCCTCCCGGCCAGCATCACCTGCCTTGCTGGGTTGTGATGAGGAGAGGAATAAAACAAAAGAGAGAACCACATCTTACACTTTGCCGAGCTTCACGGTGGAATGGCAGGATGAACATGTGCCCCCTTTTCTCACAACTCCTGCCATTCAATTTGCATTTTTCATACTGAGGGTCAAACCAGTGTTGCCAACTCCAGCTTGGGAAGTCCTTGGAGATTTGGGGACCGTGCCTGAGGAGAGCAGAGTTTGGGGAGGCGATGTGATGCCACACAGGCCCCCCTCCAAACTGCCCTTTTCTCCAGGGGAACTCCTGCTTTCTCTCGCTGTAATTCTGGAAGAACTCCAGCCCCTGCCTGGGGAGTGGCAACAGTTACCCCAAGCTGCAGTTCCCAGAATGCTTTCTTCGATAGCCTCGCCTCCCGCCACTGGTCAATATCTTCAGTAGCGTAGTTAATATTTGAGCACCACTTCTTGGAATTATGATGTGAGGGTTTCATTGGGCGCTCGCTGAAGAGCTCTTGCAATTCATTTTGCCAATGTCTTAATGTGCCAGAGAGCCCTGAGCCAGCCGTTCACTTTAGCGATATTAATTCTCTCTCATGTCAGCTTTGCTTACATTGTGGTTTTAATTCCTGCCGTCTTCATCCTGTCTCTGCATTCGCCTCCCCCTCCTCCTGCCAGGCGTTCTTTATTCCTTTTCTGTCTTCATGGTCTTCCAGCAGAAACTGCCTATCGAACTTAATTCGCATAAAAAAGCTTGGGAGGAGGCCATGATGGCCCTGTGGCAGAGCACCTCTGTATGCAGAAAACCCTGGGTTTTGTTGTTGTTGTTCAGTCGCACAGTCGAGTCCGACTCTTTGCGACCCCATGGACCAGATCATGCCGAGCCTTCCGGTCTTCCGCTGTCCTCTGACGTTTGCTCAACTTCATGTTCGTTGCATTTATGACACTGTCTAACCATCTCATCCTTTGCCGCCCCCTTCTTCTTTGACCTTCAGTCTTTCCCAGCACCAGGGTCTTCTCCAGTCGGCTCACTTCTCATTTGGTGGCCAAAGTATTTTAGCTTCAGCTTCAGTATCTGGCCTTCCAGGGAACAGTCAGGGTTGATTTCTTTTAGGATTGACTGATTTGATCTCCTTGCAGTCCAAGGGACTCTCAAGAGTCTTCTCCAGCACCATAGATCAAAAGAATCTATTCTTTGGTGCTTGGCCTTCCTTATAGTCCAACTCTCGCAGCCATACGTTACTTCTGGGAATACCATTGCTTTGACCGTATGGACTTTTGTTGGCAGGGTGATGTCTCTACTTTGTATTATGCTGTCTAGGTTTGCCATCGCTTTCCTCCCAAGGAACAGGCGTCTTTTGATTTCATGGCTGCAGTCACCATCTGCAGTTTAGTCACTAGAAGCTCCAGTTAAAAGCAGGGGTCCTCAACCTTTTAAAAACTGTGGGCACCTTTGGAATTCTGATACAGCATGGTAGGGGCAACCACAGAATGACTGCCACAAATTGGCTGCTGCAGCTTACCTTCATTCACCCACGGAGGCAGATGAGGTTCTGGAGAAGTGAGCAGCAGCTCGCGAAATCTCCTGCCCTCCCGCAAATGTTGTTAGTCTTTAAGGTGCTCCTGGACTCTTGCTCCCTTCATTCCCCCAGTGAAGATCCTTGTTCTGTGGTGGCAGCCGCTGCCATAGCAACATTTTAAAAGTCTGCACGGCCTATAGAGATGCCAGTCTCCAGGTGGGACCTGGGAACCCCCCCGGAATTGCAGCTCATCTACAGACTACAGAGATCAGCGCCCCCTGGAGACAATGGGCACTTTGGAGGGCGGTCTCTGTGGTATTGTGCCCCACTGACGTCCCTGTCCTCTACAGGCTCCGTCCCCAAATCTCTTGTCAAGTACTTGGATTGGGAGACCTCCAAGGAATACCAGGGCCGGAACACAGAGGCAGGCGATACTGAGCCACCTCTCTGAAACGTCCAAGCCCCACTAGGGGTCGCCAGAACACGCGCACACACACACACACAAAATACTCACCAAAAAAAAAAGACTGAATGAGATGGCCTTGTTGATGTAAGAAGATATGGGTTGTCAGATTCCGATCATTTCCATCCAAATGACAGGTAACAGCCTTCCATGCTAGCAGCGCTAGCTGGAGCAAACAGGTTCTGACTAGCACTTCAGTAGCAGTGTCAGAGTGACTCAGCGGCAAGTGCTGATTGGTTGACTTTTGTATATAAGCATTCTATGTACAGTCTAACTTCTCTCTCTAATGTAGACTCAGGGGTCATTTCCTGCAGGAGCGCACAGGAGCGGAGTTCCGGCAGTAAAGAGCCCAGGGGGTGGGCACATGCAACAAGCCCCGCCCCCTGCTCCCAGCAGCCCTCAGTCAGAGCAAGAAGCAGCCAGGTAAATTGCAGAGCCCCCCTGGCCCCCTGGTCCAAAATAGTCCAGTGGCACCTTTAAGACCAGGTTTTATTCAGGTACAAGCTCCCCCTCCTCTGCGAGGACAGATCTGCACGTTCTCTCCCCCCCCCAATAGCTAGCAATCCAAAACCGTCCAGTGGAGCCTGAGCGGTGGGGGTTGCCTTCTGACACACTTCCGGTGATGTCAGGGGGTGTGGCATATGCAAATGAGTTATGCTAATGAGTTATGCTAATGAGATCCGGCACCTCTTTTTCTACGAAATGACCCCTGTGTATACTGGTGTTTGGCGAAGCACTTTATCTTTATCAGTTGGATTATTGATTTATGTATACCTGCACCGCTTAACAGGACTTTTGTAAACAAACCTTGTATATATTATCCTTCCTACCTAACTGTGTGGACATTGGACTCTATGGGACTTGGCTCTGCACCATACTGTGCTACTCTGCTCTGGTGTTAACTCACCAGCCCCTAACACCGCTTCCTGACAAGCCTAATGATATAAGTTGGCTTCATACGTTTAAACCACCTCACCTTGGTGGTTCCCTTTGGTCACCATGGCTAGTAAGCATAAATGGACACATCTCCCATGAATCTGTCTAATATATTCCTTCCTACCTAACTGTGTGGACATTGGACTCTAGGGGACTTGGCTCTGCACCATACTGTGCTACTCTGCTCTGGTGTTAACTCACCAGCCCCTAACACCGCTTCCTGACAAGCCTAATGATATAAGTTGGCTTCATACGTTTAAACCACCTCACCTTGGTTTCGTGACCCTTTGGTCACCATGGCTAGTAAGCATAAATGGACCTATCTTCCATGAATCTGTCTAATCTCTTTTCACAGCCATCTGTGTTAGTGAACATCAGTATGTCCTCTGGTAGTTCATCCCACAATTTAACTACTCATTGCGTGAAGGAGGACTTCCTGTTGTCTGCCTTGTGTTGGTCGCTATTGTGCATATATGTGCACAATACGTGCATATGCGCATATATGCACCTTAGATGTGCAAAAGCCCTCATGTGGATGGCCCAGGCTACCCCAATCTCATCGGATCTCCGTGTCGGCAGAGTTTAAATATGCAACGGAAGTGGAGCACTGACTGTTTAGAGAAAAATAAGTAGGTTTATTAAAGAAGAACAAAGTGTGATAGAACACAGAAGAGAGGAGGCCTTAACTGTCTAGCACCTCAGTGCTGTGAGAGGAACAACAACAAGAAAGAAGCTCTGCAGGAGCAGGAAGTCTCCAGAAGAGCCAATCAGGAGACAACAAGGATATAATTTGAAATTGTGGGCTGTCCCTAATCTAGTTTTGCTAACTACCAGTCCTTCAGCTGTCCCCCCCGTAGGGTGGTCTTCAGATCTTCTTCAAAAGGTTGCACTATAGACCTTGCATATTTCAACACTCAGAAGCTAAGCAGGGTCGGCCCTGGTTAGTACTTGGATGGGAGACCACCAGGGAAGTCCAGGGTGGCAATGCAAAGCCAGTCAACGGCAAATCACCTCTGTTTTTGCCTTGGAAACCCCACAGGGTTGCCACGTCAGCTGTGACTTAACGGGACTTTCCGCTGCCATACGTACAACACATGACAGATGAGCAGCATATATATTAGGGCTCCCCAACCTTTACAAGCTTGCCGGCCCAATTGGACTTCTGACACAGTTTCTGACACAAAACGGCTGCCGCAAGAGATGCAGCCAGCCACAAAACGGCTACCACAGGAGTCAGGGCCAGCCACGAAAAGGCTGCCACAGCTCGCCTTCAGTCACACAGTGAGGATCCTTGTGCTCTGGTGGCAGCTGCTGCCAAAGCAGCCCTTTTAAAAATCTGTACAGCCAATCAAATCTCCAACGGTCAGTCAGAAGCCCCGTAGAGCCAAAGGCCCACACGGCCATGCCCACTTTCTAAAAGTACTGGGTGGGCCCCAAGAAAAGTGTCAGGAGGCACAATGGCGTCCACGGGCGCCACATTGGGGACCTCTGATACGTATCATGCAGATTTACTGATGCTCAAATAACACTGAAGATTCAGGACGTGGAAACAGAAGGCACCGAAATAAAGGATCACAGGTGATGAATTTGTACCTTACAGGTCAGATCTGCTTGCATCCTACTTTTTCTGTGCTGTGCGCCCCGGACTGGACACCTGAAGCTACTGCCTCGCTTTCCCTCATCGTGGTAGGGCTGCCCCCCCATGCTCCCTCTAAGCCATGGAGTCGTGTGAGCAAAAATTCTACTTTGGGAGCGACTGGCATTAAAGCTGTGAGCAAGAGATTGACGGCATGCGCAGAACGTCTGAATAATAATAATATCAGGATGCTGTATCTGAGCTATATACAGTGGCTTTTATTTACATCAAGCCCACTTTTGCGCTCTCCTCTTTTACCCTGAGCAAGAGGCTCTTTAGGTCCTCTGTACAGTCCTCTGTAAAAATCTGTACAGCCAATCAAATCTCTAATGGTCAGTCAGAAGCCCCATAGAGCAAAAGGCCCACACAGCCATGCCCACTTTCTAAAAGTACTGGGTGGGCCCCAAGAAAAGTGTCAGGAGGCACAATGGTGTCGGGAGGCGTCCATGGGTGCCACGTTGGTGACCTCTGATACGTATCATGCAGATTTAAGGTCAAGGTAAAGATTCCCTGTGCTCGAAAGCCAGTCGAGTCCGACTCTAGGGTTGCGGTGCTCATCTCCGTTTCAAAGCCAAAGAGCCAGCGCTGTCCAAAGACATTTCCGTGGTCATGTGGCCGGCATGACTAAACACCAAGGCGCATGGAAAACTGCGACCTTCCCACCGGAGTGGTACCTATTTATCTACTTGCAATTTCTTGCTTTCGAACTGCTAGGTTGGCAGGAGCTGGAACTAGAGACAGGAGCTCACTCCGTCATGCGGCACCCCTGGGTCTCGAACTGCTGAACTACTGACCTTCCACAGCCTGCAGTTCAGCGTCTTAACCACTTGAGCCACCGCAGCTCCTTATCATGCAGATTTACTGATGCTCAAATAACACTGAAAATTCAGGGTGTGGAAACAGAAGGCACCGAAATAAAGCATCACAGGTGATGGATTTGTACCTTACAGGTCAGATCTGCCTGCATCCTACTTTTTCTGTGCTGTGCGCCCCAGACTGGACACCTGAAGCTACTGCCTCGCTTTCCCTCATCGTGGTAGGGCTGCCCCCCATGCTCCCTCTAAGCCATGGAGTCTTGTGAGCAAAAATTCTACTTTGGGAGCGACTGGCATTAAAGCTGTGAGCAAGAGATTGGCTACTGTGTGCATTAGTTTGCTCTGGAGCCATCTTTCCTGAGCCAAGGCAAAAATGTGTGAGCTGGAGGCTAAAAAACTGTGAGCTAGCTCATACTCACTCAGCTCAGAGGGAACACTGGCGGCTGTCCCTGGTGCTCAGAGCTGGCAAATTCCAGCCACAAAGGTACCAGAGCAGACCAGGGAAGGGCCTTCATGATTGCTTGCAGTGGGAGTGCAGCCAAAGAGCTGAAAGCATTACTCTGGGAGCGGCTGAAACGAGTAGCCGGCGCTCCCGACATAGTATATCTCTCTTTAGCTTCACTCTTGTCAGGAGGAAATGCATTTTTATTTCTCTCTGGCACCCTCTTCCTGAGTGCTTTTCAATTAAACTAATTGCTCCTGTGAATTTTCTGCCTTAGCTACAGTTTGCATTCTCTGATGCCCTCGTTTTTTTGAGGAGCTTCATTTGCAAAATTAGCTGCTGCTTCTCCCCCCCCCAAAAAAAGGGAGGGGAGGGAAGAAGGATGAGTTGTCGACCAGCCAGTTTTTTAATGGGTCTAGCCAGTAAAACCTAGTTTTGTCAAAAATGTAGCTAGCTGGGGGATTCTGAGGTGTGGGGACGACCAGAAGGCAATAGTGCATTAATACTTACATTGGTGGTGGAAAGTGCCGTCAAGTCACAGTTGACTTTTGCCAACCCTGTAGGGTTTTCCAGGCAAGAGATGTTCAGAGGTGGTTGGCCCTTGCCTGCCTCTGCATAGCCACACTGGGCTTCCTTAGAGGTCTCACATCCAAGTACTAACCCAGGGCCTACCCTGCTTAGATATGACAAGATCAGTCTAACCTGGCCAATCCAGGTCAGGGCAATACTTAACACTGGGATCAACTAAATATTACAAACTGGCGAGCAAGCTTTTGAATGGCACAGAACGCTTCTTCGGATGCTGAAATGAAAAAAATAAGCGTGTGGGGGAGAGAAAGGACTGTCTGCAATATACAACAGCTTTAAGGTGGTGCTTTGGGGAAGCTCCTTGCAAACTAATTTGGCTAGTTTGTGTACAGTGCAAAAAGATCTTGGGTGTCACCAGTGGATACTTGGACAAATAGAGCTGAAGAACAGCCCAGTTTTGTCCCGAGGTTGTCACAGCTTTGGAACTAAGCAGGGTTGGCCATGATCGGTACTTGGATGGGAGACCCCCAAGGAAGACCGGGGTTGCTACACGCTGGAAAGCAGTGACAAACCACCTCTGTCCAGCTCTTGCCTTGAAACGCCCTTGAGGAGTCGCCATAAGTTCATGGCAAGTTGATGCAACATTCTTCTTCTTCTTCTTCTTCTTCCTTCTTCTTCCTGTCTACAAAGGAGAGTGGCTGTTGCTGCTTTGCACAGAGATGCAGTTTGAAGAAATTTGGTGTAGTGCAGTGGCTAAGAGACTAAGCTAAGAATTGGCATGCTCTGGTTTCAGATTTTGCCTCTGCCAATAATTCCTTTGGTCACCTTGGGCAAGCATTCTCGATGTCTTCTTCTCACCGATCTGCAATTCAAGGATAATAGTATTGGGCAGTTCCAAAGGCAGTTCCAGGGCCGTTCCAAAGATACCAAGACAACATGAATTGATTTGACTGTTCACAAGCAGTATATAAATGCTAAGCATTATGATTTGCTCCTTTAAAAAAAGTATTGAGCTACTGTTCCTTGCTGCAGTACTATCTCCCCGCCAGAAGATGTCACTGTGTTTGCCTTTTAGGCAGAAGCTTAATTCTTCCATAGGGCTCTCAAATGCCTTTTATATTTTGAAGTGAAAAATTTTAGGGATATATTTTCTGTTTCAAATCAAAGTAGTGCAGGTCCAATATATGACAACAAGCAGTCTTCACTAGAGCTGTCGACAACCTTTCCTGCTCAGTGGGACTCCTATTTTTCCCAGTGAGGTATGAAAATATTGAATGGAGACACGTTTGTTGTGGTTGTTGTTGTTCATTCGTACAGTTGAGTCCAACTCTTCGCAACCCCATGGACCACATCACACCAGGCCCTCCTGTCCTCCATCATCTTCTGGAGTTTGCTTAATTTCATGTTCATTGCATTGGTAACACTGTCTAACCATCTCATCCTTTGCCGTCCCCGTCTTCTTTTACTTTCAATCTTTCCCAGCATCGGGGTCTTCTCCAGCGAGTGCTCCCTTCTCATTGGGTGGCCAAAGTATCTGAGTTCCAGCTTCAGTATCTGTTTTTAGGAGAATCTGTTTCAGGAGAAGCCGAAGAAACATCTGTAGCCTTGTCGCCTAGCCCAAAAGCCTGGACGAATTTTTGTGTTTGTCAGAAATTTGCAAGCTTGGATCAGTTATTTTCTCACCTTCTAAACTCAAAACATTTATATATATCCGCAGGGTAAACAAGCATAGGGGTAGAACAAAGTCCGAGTCCAGTGGCACCCTTAAGACCAACAAAGCTTAATTCTGGCTATAAACTTTCGTGTGCATGCCTATTTCTTCAGTCTGAAGAAGCATAAGCCTTCGTGTGCATGCACACTTCATCAATCTGAAGGAGTGTGCGTGCACACAAACGCTTATACCCAGAATTAAACTTCATTGGTCTTAAAGGTGCCACTGGACTCTGAAGCTTTGTTCTGTTGCTTCAGAACAACATGGCTACCCACCTGAATCTAAGCATAGGGGTACTTTCACATGATCCACAAAGCTGCACTAGGGTGTAGACGATTGCTAATGAAATCTGAAGGTGGTATACCTATCCTTCAAAAGGAGGTGAGGGACAGGACCCCCAAATACTGGAGGGAGGTTTACAGCACCCAGAAAGTGGAAATGTAGCGTCCACGTCCACCGTTGCCACCATGACAAGAGGAGTTGAAAATATTTGACATTTTCCTCTCTTAACAATAAAAGGGGCACAGATTTCTCCCCATAACATCTGGGGCAGCCCTCCTGCACACAGCCATTGGAGCGATGCATGCGGCTACATATTGAAAAACGGATACACACATTTGCCTGGAGAAGGGGGGAATTTCCAGTGGCAGAATTTCCAGGGAAGTGCATCTCCGCTCGAAGAATTCAAGCTGCATTCACCAGTGTTAAAAAAGCATTCGAAGAATGTTGAAAGCGATAGCCTGGCTTTGCATAGTCTGAAGGCAAGTTGAAAGCCTCATTTATTCCAGACAAGTGGATTCCTGTACTGTGGTATTTGAGCCAACCTAACTCAGTTCAGGGAGACAATAAGAGCTATCTGTAATAATAACATTTCTGAGGAGAGCCTGGAGCGCTGCTCGGTAATGCTTAAAACAACCCTGTGAGGTAGGTCAGAGTGACTCCCCACCAATTCCATTTTCATCTATTATATGACTATTATGTATTATATATTACACTGGAGAGACAGTCTGATGTAGTGGTTAGGAGCGCAGACTCTAATCTAGGAGAACCGAGTTTGATGCCCCACTCCTCCACATGCAGCTGCTGGTGTGACCTTGGGTCAGTCACATGTTCTCTCAGAGCTGTTCTCTCAAGAGCAGTCCTCGAAAGAGCTCTCTCAGCCCCACCCTACCTCACAGGGTGTCTGTTGTGGGGAGGGGAAGGGAAAGGAGTTTGTAAGCTGCTCTGAGACTCCTTCGGGTAGTGAAAGCCAGGGTATGAATCCAATCTCCTCATCGTCCTCCTCCTTCTCTTCTTCTTCCTCCTCCTCTTCTTCTTCCTTCTTCTTCTTCTATGCTTGGGCCTCACTGACAGAGGAGGGCATCAGGATCAATGCAGAGACCGCTGATACAAAGGCTCCCCAGACATCTGCAATTCCCTTCTTACATCAACCATTCAAGACATAAGAACATAAGAGAAGCCCATGTTGGATCAGGCCAAAGGCCCATCCAGTCCAACACTCTGTGTCACACAGTGGCCAAAAATACCAGGTGCCATCAGGAGGTCCACCAGTGGGGCCAGGACATTAGAAGCCCTCCCACTGTTGCCCCCCCCCAAGCACCAAGAAGACAGAGCATCACTTGCCCCAGAGCCCCTATCTATACCTTCTGGCTAATAGCTACTGACGATCTTCACTGGCTGGATCGTGTCAAATGGCAGGTCGTAGCAATGGTTCACTGCAGGGGCCCCCAGTCTGGTGCCCCCGGGCAGTATGGCATCCATTAATGTTTTTCCTGGCGTCAACCAAGTGTTTTTAGAAAGTGGGCGGGGCTAGATGGCGCTTTCTTCTGATTGGCCATTGGAGATCTCATTGGCTGTGCCAGTCTTTAAAAAGTGTCGCTTGGGGAGCAGCGGCCACCGTAGCGCAAGGATCTTGACCGCATGGCTGAATGTAAGCTGTGTGTTTCCAAGAAAATGGTCTGAAACAATATGTTCATTTAAGGGCAAACCGAGCTCCTGCCTGAAATGGTGAAGAGTTTCCATGAAAGTTATGCGTGGTCTCCCTTCAGCCAGTTTGGTGTGGTGGTTAAGAGCGGCAGACTCTGATCTGGAGAACCAGGTTTGATCCCCCACTCCTCACCATGTAGCCAGCTGGGTGACCTTGGGTCAGTCACAAGTTCTCTCAAAGCTGTTCTCTCAGGAGCAGTTCTCTCAGAGCTCTCTCAGCCCCACCTACCTCACAGGGTGTCTGTTGTGGGGACAGGAAGGGAAGGAGATTGTAAGCCGCTCTGAGACTCCAAGTGAAGTGTGCAGTATAAATCCAATCTCTTCTTCAGTCTCTTGCAGCTGCTGGATGACCCTGGGCAAGCCATAGTTCTGTCAGAGCTGTTCTCTCAAGGACAGTTCTGTCAGAGCTCTCTCAGCCTCACCTACCTCCAGGGCTTTTGTCGTAGAAAAAGCCCAGCAGGAACTCATTAGCATAATAGGCCATACCCAACAGCAGAAACTTATGCTAATAATTAGGCCACACCCCTGACTGTGCAACTCATTTGCATATTAGGCCACACCCCG
Source organism: Gekko japonicus (assembly GCF_001447785.1). Lineage (NCBI taxonomy): Eukaryota > Metazoa > Chordata > Lepidosauria > Squamata > Gekkonidae > Gekko > Gekko japonicus. Next base: position 856,672 of record NW_015166420.1, read on the forward strand.
TGTTACCAGAAGTGTGCTCATCCAGCCACACCCACCTTTTGCTTCTTATTCTCTTTACCTTGTTTGTTGTCAAAACCCAGGGCTTTTTGCATGTTAGGCCACACACCCCTAATTGTAGCCAATCCGAATGAGTTCCTGCTGTTAGGTGTGGCCTATTATGCTAATGAGTTCCTGCTGGGCGTGGCCTGTGCGTTCCTGCCCAAAAATAGCCCAGGTCATTTGACAACAGGCAATATAATACGGTGATTCAGGCCTAGGGAAATGTGATGGAAAGAGACTGAGGCCAAAATTCATGAAACCAGGATTTGCCTTTGGGGGGGTGGGTTGAGATGAGATCAAGATTTTGGATAATAAAATAGATCAGACATACAAGACAGTGAAGATGATGGACATTCTATAAATCCCCGCCCCTTCACGGTCCGTGTCATGCATTTCATCCAACCCGGCTCTTTTCGGATTACTATAATGAATGAAGAAGCAAGGAAATTAACACAGGGTCCTCCTCCTCCTCTTCTTCTTCTTCCTTCGTCGTTGGCTCCGCCTCCCGTGCCAGCCATTTTGTGGTCGTACCCACCACCCTGTTTCAGAATCCCAAAAGTGCCCAGGGGTTTAAAAAGGCTGGGGGGCTCTGGCTTACTGGGCAGGGAAAGCAAAGAGCCAGTGGCTTGTCACTGCGGAGTTCAGGGCAGAGGAGTTCAGCGCATGGCTCATTCCGTAGCCACTATGCCAGAGAAATTTTGGCTGCGATCACCTACGGTTTCCTTCCAACAAGGCAGGTCAAGCAGCTATTTTGGATGCCAGTCTCTCACTGTGTAAAAACAAGCCAATAAAAATGTTTAAACACTGCAGAGCACGGAGTGTGATAAACGGAGCCAGGAGGTGGCACCCAGACGGCCTGTTCCTGTCCTCCTTCTCATGGCCTCCGAGGCGATATGTTCGTCCTTGGGAGGCAGCGGCAAGTCTCACTTTATTATCTGCAGAACTGACATTTGGGTGGGAGGGGAGAAGGGTGTTCATTGCAAGGAACACGTTCCCCCCCCCAGGAGTTTAGTCTTCAGTGGCTGATAAGAAGGCTTGGTGGTGCTGCAGAGGAATCTCAGTTATGCAACCCGATCTTGGCTGTATCTTGCGTGTCTGACAGTGGAAATCCCTTTGGCGAAATCTGCCCCCATCGCGTCTCCCAACTGTAAACCTGACCGTACAGTTCCTGTTATTAAGGTGGAGAAATGGGACCACCCGCAGGCAAGGCAGGGATTTCTGCATGGGCCTGGGACGCCCCAGTATGCGGGAAAAAATAGTTTTTAGATTTAAAATATCCCCCCTCCAAAAAAAACACCCTAGCTTGATGAGGACTGAGCATGCTTATCAGGTTCCAGTTCGCACAGCCTCTTGAAAGCAGTTGAACATCAGCGAATGACAAAAAGAGGGGTGGGAAGGGGGTGGGATTGAGTTGCTGGATTCTCTAACCACATCAAATACTCTGGGGAAGGCCTCATTTCCCTCCCCAAACTCTCTGCTAAGCTCTTCAGAGACATTCTTCTCCCTGTGGAGCTTTCTGTTAGGATTGCCTGCATGGCATAGGATAGGGTTCAGTTAGTGTGAGCTAGCTCACCGTTTTTCAGCCTCCGGCTCACAGATTTTTGCCTTCGCTCAGGAAGGAGGGCTCCAGAGCAAACTGATTTAGGCAGCAGCCAAATCGCTCGCTCACAGCTGTAATGACAGCAGCTCACGAAGGAGAATTTCTGCTCACAGGACTCCACAGCTTAGAGGGAGCATCGGTTGTACCCCTGACCTGGCTAGCGCTATCTCATCATATCTCAGAAGCTGAGCAGGGTTGGCCCTGGTGAGTACTTGGATGGGAGACCACCCAGGAATACCAAGGTTGCTACGCAGAGGCAGGCAATGGGAAACCACCTCTGTCCCGCCTCTTGCCTTGAAAACCCTATGGGATTGTCATAAGTCAGCTGTGACAGCACTTCACACACACACACACACACACAGGGTTGTCAACTCTGCCTTCGAAAATTCCTGGCAACTTGGGGGCAGACCCTGAGCAGGGTCAAATGTGTGAAAGAGTGGAAGCTCAGTTGGGATGGGAGGCCATTGAGCCTGCCTTTCAAAGGTGCCGTAGTTTATAGTAAAGAGTAGAGACAGTGATCGGTTCCTAGGTACACCACTAGCTGAAAGAGAGCTGGAAGTGTAGAACTTCCGAGATGAAGGGGGATGTTGCCAGTTTGGTGTAGTGGTTAAGTGCATGGACTCTAATCTGGGAGAATTGGGTTTGATTCCCCACTCTTCCACTTGCACCTGCTGGATGACCCTGGGCAAGCCATAGTTCTGTCAGAGCTGTTCTCTCAAGGACAGTTCTGGATAGCCCTCTCTCAGCCCCGTCTACCTCACAGGGTGTCTGTTGTGGGGAGGTGAAAGGAAAGGAGATTGTAAGCCGCTCTGAGACTTCGAGTGAAGGGTGGGGTATAAATCCAATCTCCTCCTCGTCCTCCTCCTCGTCCTCCTCCTCCTCCTCTTCTTCTTTTTCTTCTTCTTCGCAATCTGGAGACAGTCAGGGAATGCCAGTTTTCAAGAAAGAAGGTACTGAGCCCACCGTCCTAATCTAACTGGCCTTTCCTCTCACTGCCCCCTGCAAGGGTTCTTCTCTTCTTTTTGTACACCAAACGTTTCTTACTCCAACTCTGCATAAGAACAGCCAGTCTGCCACATTAGATTGCCAACCTCCAGGTGGGGCCTGGAGATCTCCTGGAATCCCAAATTGTCTCCCTCTCCACACTACTGAGATCAATTCCCCCAGAGAGCATGGCAGCTTTGGAGGGTGGACTCTATGGTATACCACGGAGTCCAGGAGAAACAGAAGTCCTAGAATGACATCACGTTCCTGCTGCCCTACCTATCCCCTCCCCAAATTCCACCCTCTCTAGGCTCTACCACAAATCTCCAGGGATTTCCCAACCCATGGATGGCTACCCTACTGCAAAAGCCAGCAGTCTTCATGGTTGTCCTGCCAATTTGCATACCGCAGGTCCTCGACATTCATCTGGTAAACACTTGTCAGTAAATATTTGCTTTACCTCTGTCTACAGGTTCCAGTAATGGACTTTAATCCGTTCCTGAACCACAATATTCTTCTGCAAGGCCAGACCTGTCCTCTAGTTGTATGTCTCAATAGTATAAGCATGCGGTGGGGGGAGGGGGACCGATGTACAATTATTGGTGGTCTTGTCATCCCCCCACCCATTTAGCCCTGCAGTGCCTCCCATTCTTGGCTATTCCTCAGAATGCATTTAAATGCAAAAACAAGCCGAAAATCCAAGTAAAGAGCAAATATAGGAAGAAGAAGAAGAGGAGGAGGAGGAGAAGGAGGAGGAGGAGATTGTATTTATACCCTGCCCTTCACTCGGAGTCTCAGAGCGGCTTACAAACTCCTTTCCCTTCCTCTCCCCACAACAGACACCCTGTGAAGTAGGCGGGGCTGAGAGAGCGCTATCCAGAACTGTCCTTGAGAGAACAGCTCTGACAGAACTATGGCTTGCCCAGGGTCATCCAGCAGGTGCAAGTGGAAGAGTGGGGAATCAAACCCGGCTCTCCCAGATTAGTCCACGCACTTAACCACTACACCAAACTGAGAAGAGGATTGGATTTATACTCCGTCCTTCACTTGGACTCAGAACGGCTTCCAATCTCCTTTCCCTTCCCCTCCCCACAACAGACGCCCTGTAAGGTAGGTGGGGCTGAGAGAGCTCTGAGAGAACTGCTCTTTCAAGGACAGCTCATGTCAGAACTTTGGCTTGCCCAAGGTCATCCAGCAGCTGCACGTGGAGGAGTGGGGATTCAAACCCGGTTCTCCCAGATTAGAGTCCGTGCTCTTAACCACTACGCCAAACTGGCCCTTCTGTAAAAGCAGTATGGCAGATTGCAAGGTGTTTTCTCCTCCTCCTTCCTTCCTCTTTTTATTTTGTCCTTTCTGCTGTAGGGTCTTCCGTTACGAGTGGGCTCAACGAGATTTTATTTGGGAGATCGGTGATTGTATTTTTTTAAAAAAATTACAAGTGTGTGTGTGGGGGAAGAGGGAGTGATTTGACCTTAAGGGCCAGAAGCATTAACTCTTCCCCCCAGCACTATTTTCTAGGTAGCAATTCCCACCTCTACAGCTGCCCTTACCCCCCGGGGGAGGGGGAGAGACAGGTATAGTGCATAGGGGTGTTCACCTCCAGGCAGTTTGCAACCCAGTCCCACCGATGATAAGGAAAAGACATATCATTGACTTCCTCCTTGTGATAACCATTCTGGATTCACAGACTTCACTAGCCTAGCGTTGCCAACCTCCAAATAGGGCCTGGAGGTCTCCCAGAAGCTGATCTCCAGACAATATAAGAACATCAGGAGAGCCCTGCTGGATCAGACGAAGAGTCCATCTAGTCCAGCATCCCATCTCACACAGTGGCCAACCAGTTCCTCTGGAGGCAACAGGGCAGAGAGGCTGAGTCCTTCATTAGAAAATCAGAAGAGCCCTGCTGGATCAGACCAGTGATCCATCTAGTCCAGCATCTGTCTCCCAGTGTGGACAACCAGTTCCTCTGGAGGGCCAACAACAGGGCAGAGAGGCTGAGGCCTTCATAAGAATATCAGAAGAGCCCTGCTGGATCAGACCAGTGGTCCATCTAGTTCAGCATCTGTCTCCCACTGTGGACAACCAGTTCCTCTGGAAGTCCAACAACAGGGCAGAGAGGCTGAGGCCTTCATAAGAACATCAGAAGAGCCCTGCTGGATCAGACCAGTGGTCCATCTAGTCCAGCATCTGTCTCCCACTGTGGACAACCAGTTCCTCTGGAAGTCCAACAACAGGGCAGAGAGGCTGAGGCCTTCATAAGAACATCAGAAGAGCCCTGCTGGATCAGACCAGTGGTCCATCTAGTCCAGCATCTGTCTCCCACTGTGGACAACCAGTTCCTCTGGAAGTCCAACAACAGGGCAGAGAGGCTGAGGCCTTCATAAGAACATCAGAAGAGCCCTGCTGGATCAGACCAGTGGTCCATCTAGTCCAGCATCTGTCTCCCACTGTGGACAACCAGTTCCTCTGGAAGTCCAACAACAGGGCAGAGAGGCGGCCTTCCCCTGATGTTGCCTCCTGGCTCTGGGATTCAGAGGATTGATGCCTCTGAATGTGAAGGTTCTCCTCAGTCACCATGGCTAGTAGCCATTGATAGATTTATAATCCCCTTTTAAAGGTGTGTGGAGGGTGGACTCTATGGCGTGGTACTCTTTTGAAGTTCCTCCCCTCCTAAACCTCACCTTTCCTAGGCTCCACCCCCAAATCTCCAGGAATTTCCCAGCCCAGAGCTGTAAACTCTACATGCAAATGACTTTCTTTTATTCCCCTTCCAAAGTTAATAGCAGTTTGGTGGGATTCTACTGGGAAAATGGTACTGGGGGGGTTAAGAAAGTCAAAACCTGTTTCTTCCATTGCCACAACCTCAGCCCAGTCAATGTCCTCAATCCAGATAACTTCCTTTCAGGATTAAAAAAAAAAAAGGATCCGAGGTATCTGAAATGTCCGAATTGGTCCTTTTCCACAATGTTTCTCTGTGTTTTCATACATGCTTTTTTTTGTCTATGGTATTCCCCATTCATCTGTTTGTGTTAGTCATTTTTTTGTCCTTTGAGACAAAAACAGGCATCAGTAACATTTTTACTGAATTTCATCAGTATGGATGAGAGGGGAGAAAAGCCAAATTGCTGCTTCATCCCAAGTTGAGGAAACCGAAACTTTCAAAGCCAAGAAGTACATTAACAAAACGCAGTAACAATTTAGGGTTGCCAACCTCCAGGTGGTGGCTGGAGATCTCCCAGGATTACTGCTGATCCCCAGGCAACAGAGCTCAAATCCCCTTAGAGTTGCCAGCCTCCAGGTGGGGCCTGGGGATCTCCTGCTTTTACAACTGATCCCCAGCCGAAAGAGATCAGCTCCCCTGGAGAAAATGGCTGCTTTGGAGGGTGGACTCTGTGGCATAGTACTGTGCTGAGGCCCCTCCCCTCCCCAAACCCCGCCCTCTCCTGGCTCCACCCCCAAAGTCTCCAGGTATTTTCCAACCCAGACTTGGCAACCCTAGATCCCCTGGAGAAAATGGCTGCTTTGGAAAGTAGACTCTGTGGCATTATAGCACTTTGAAGTCCCTCCTCTCACCAAACGTCACCCTCCTCAGGCTCCACACCCCCCCAAATCTCCAGGTATTTTCCAAACTGGAGCTGGCGACCAATGCTCCCTCTAAGCTGTGGAGTCTTGTGAGCAAAAATTCTACTTTGTGAGCTACTGGTATTAAAGTTCTGAGCGAGCGATTTGGCTCCTGGATAAATCAGTTTGCTCTGGAGCCATCCTCCCTGAGCGAAGACAAAAAGGTGTGAGCCGGAGGCTAAAAAACTGCCAGCTAGCTCACACTGACTCAGCTTAGAGGGGACACTGCTGGCAACCCTAAATAACATTCTTAGATCAAGTCGTGAGCACCACGAAGGTATGAACGGCGGCTGGCAATGTGAGCTGTTACAGTTCTTAACAACAATAGCCAACATTTTTAATCTGGAGATTGCCGTTTGATCCAAAGCAAAAAGACTAAAACGAGGGCCATGTGGAACCATTCGTTAGAGCCAACAAAAATATTGCAAAAGCATGTGGAAGCTTTGGAGTTCTCCAGAACTCTGAATCAGAGTGCATGTTTTAAAAAGGAGGGGGGGGGTTGTTTTGGCCCCGGTCTGAAGGCCTCTTGTCTGCATCTTGTCCAGGATGTGCCGGAGACTCGAGCAGATTAGATGGGGTTGGAATAACATTTGCAGGAGTCTGAACTGGCAAGAGCAGGAGTGAAGGGGAGGTGGGAGGTTGGAGACTCCAAGAGAAATGAATGACAAACCAGGAAGGCCCTTCTTGAAGGAAGCCAGACAATTGGACTCTATCCTATATTATGAATGCTGAGAAGTCGTCCTCTCTTCCATTGGGAGCTTGCTGAAGAAGAAGAGTTGGTGTTTATACCCCACTTTTCTCTACCCTAAGGAGTCTCAAAGTAGCTTTCAACCTCCTTCCTCTCCCCACAACAGGCACCTTGTGTGGCAGGTGGGACGGAGAGAGCTCTGAGAGAACTGTGACTGGCCCAAGATCACCAGCAGGCCTCATGTGGAGGAAGAAGAAGAAGAAGAAGAAGAGAAGAGATTGGATTTATACCCCTCCCTTCACTACCCAAGGGAGTCTCAGAGTTGCTTACAATCTCCTTCCCTTCCCCTCCCCACAACAGACACCCTGTGAGGTAGGGTGGGGCCGAGAGAGCTCTGAGAGACACTGCTCTTTTCAAGAACAGCTCTGACAGAACTATGGCTTGCCCAAGGTCATCCAGCAGCTGCAAGTGGAGGAGTGGGGAATCAAACCTGGTTCTCCAGATTAAAAGGCAAAAGATTTATGCAATCTGAAGATGCGTGAACGCAGCTTCCCTGCTCCCTAGAAATACTTTAGCCCCCCCCCCCTCCTGTATCTTTTTTGCATGCTTGGCAGTCATCTCATCCATAAATAACACTTTTGATGATGATAATGCAGGAGGAGAGCGGGAGACGGTCCAAGTTAGCCGCTGCGATGATGGAGAATGGCTGTGGGGGTTTAAAAAAAATTTAATCTGACCATTAGAGTAATATGCTGAAGTGTGCAGGTCTTCATTGGAGGCAGGGGGAGGCCAGGCATCAGGAAGGGAAGGGAAGAGGTGCCGGCGGCCAGCAGAGCCTGAAGCCCCATGCAGAGAGGGAGACTAAGGCAGGGGCAGACCCTGAGACCCCAGTTAAGCTGAGGCGCTGGACTTGCTGGTAACCCTGGAGGACAGGCAAAGGCCCTAGCAGGATGCCACCAATGCCCATCATTCCACAAGAGAACATAAGAACATCACATAAGAACATAAGAAGAGCTCTGCTGGATCAGGCCAGTGGTCCATCTAGTCCAGAATCCTGGCTCACACAGTGGACAACCAGTTCCTCTGGACGGACAACAACAGGGCATAGAGACCAAGGCCTTCATTAGAACATCAGAAGAGCCCTGCTGGATCAGAGCAGTGGTCCATCTCGTCCAGCATCCTGTCTCACACAGTGGCCAACCAGTTCCTCTGGACAGCCAACAACAGGGCATAGAGGCCGAGGCCTTCATAAGAACATCAGAAGAGCCCTGCTGGATCAGACCAGCGGAACATCTGGTCCAGCATCCTGTCTCACACAGTGGCCAACCAGTTCCTCTGGATGGCCAACAACAGGGCATAGAGGCTGAGGCCTTCCCCTGATAAAAACATCAGACGAACCCTGCTGGATCAGGCCAGTGGTCCATCCAGTCCAGCATCCTGTCTTACACAGTGGCCAACCAGTTCCTCTGGACAAGCCAACAACAGGGCAGAGAGGCCGAGGCCTTCTTCAGAACACCAGAAGAGCCTTGCTGGATCAGAGCAGTGGTCCATCTAGTCCAGCATCCTGCTGTCTCACACAGTGACCAACCACTTCCTCTGGAGGACTAACAACAGGGCATAGAGGACAAGGCTGAGAGAGTTCTGAGAGAACTGTAAATGACCCAAGGTCACCCAGCTGGTTTCGTGTGGAGCAGTGGGGAATCAAACCTGGTTCTCCAAATTAGAGTCCTGCCGCTCTTAACCCCTGCACCAAACTGGCTCCCTGTCCCTGGCATGCTTGTTTAGTGTGTGCATGGACAATTTTGTACTGAAGGAGGGTCAGGCAAGTGAGTCCATGCAGTGGAGCACAGATTTTAACTCCACGTCGAGCATTCAGGTGAACTGAGCCTCTCTGGAAAGCTTTTTGCAAGCCTCTGAAGAACAAAATGTTCTGGGACCTGTTGAACAGCTGCCTGATGTGCCAAAATCCAGCCGGAGCAGCTCTCATCTCCAGAGCCATGCATTACAGGCAAAACTGTCCCTTGCTTAATTTTTGCTTTGTCAGGCAGCTATCAAAGGCATAGGAACAGCATCAAAGGCAAGAAAAGGCAGTGACCAATAAACATATTAGTTCCTCCCCCCCCCTCCCCCCTGTTGGAACAGACAGAGTAAAAACTTTCCTCCTGGTTTAAAACAAAATTGATTTTTTTTTGAAGCTGAAAAAAAAATCTTTTAAGAGCTAGTCTTTTCTGCCTCCACCCCCCCCCCCAATCTTTTTGATCCCCGCTAATGGGAACGGCAACAGTTACATTAACTATTTGGCCAAACTTCAAGAATTTCCTTCTAATTCTCCGTCTTCTCCTTGACAGTTTGCACTCATTAATCCTGTTTTTATGGATTTAAGGGAACTGCAGAGTTGCAGGCTGGAAATCAATCTGCACTCTGCCATGATGAAGGGGCTGGGGGGGGACGAGAGGGGGGGAAGAAGCGGGGCACCTGGGCGCGTTCCAATCCCTGTGCTCTCGCGAGGAGTTGGTGCCATACCCTGTGGCACGGGGCAGATGCTGCAGATGTGGCTTTAGTGTTTCAGCCACTGGAGGGGCAGGTGCCCTGTGCCAAAAAAAGAAAGAAGCAAAAAAGAATGCACCCCTCGAATGTGAATCTCATCGCTTCCCTCTTCCTTCCCAGAACCTGGAACAACCAAGAGCAACTTGCATCCTCTCCCTCCCCCGGCCCTGAGATTCAGCCAGCTGGCCTTTATAAGCAGGGCTGCTCAGCTTCACCCACAAGAAACAAGTGTGCAAACTGTGTCATTTCCCCCCAACTACATCAATCCATATCTTGGACTCCCACTATGGGTAGTGGGGTGGGGTGGGGGAGATGGAGGTGGAGAGAAGGGCTCCAATTCATAAGGATTTAAGAACAGCCTTCCTTGATAGGACAAAATGGCCCATGTAGTCTAGCGCAGGAATCCCCAACGTGGTGCCCAAGGGTGTTATGGCATCCACCAACACCTTCCTGGTGCGAAGAAGAAGGAAGAGGAGGAGGAGATTGGATTTATACCCCACCCTTCACTACCCAAAGGTGTCTCAGAGTGGCTTCCAATCTCCTTTCCCTTCCCCTCCCCACAACAGACACCCTTTGAGGTAGGTGGGGCAGAGAGAGCTCTGACAGAAACTGCTCTTTTTCAAGGACAGCTCTTATCAGAACTACGGCTTGCCCAAGGCCACCCACCAGGTGTAGGTGGAGGTGTGGGGAATCAAACCCGGTTCTCCCAGATTAGAGTCCGCGCACTTAAGCACTACCCCAAACTGGCTCAGAAGAAGAAGAAGCGGCGGCAGCGGCGGTATTTGGATTTATACCCCGCCCTTCACTATCCAGAGCGGCTTACAATTTCCTTCTCCTTCCCCTCCCCACAACAGACATGAGGCAGGTGGGGCTGAGAGAGCTCTTTTGAGAGCTGCTCCTGAGAGAACAGCTCTGAAAGAACTTCTGACTGACCCAAGGAGGAGTGGGGAATCAAACCCGGTTCTCCCAGATTAGAGTCCGTGCTCCTAACCACTACACCAAAACCAGATGTTTTCAGAAAGTGGGTGCTGCCCAGAGGTCATTTCGGGGGGGATCGCGGGGGATCGCAGTCCCCCTGGGTGAGGTACGGGGGGTGGGGCACATGACGAAGCCCCGCCCCCTGCTTCCGGCCGCCCCGCTTCCGGCCCTCATTCAGCCAGGAGGAGAAGAGGGAGGGTAAGTTGCTTCCTCCCTGCCTCTCCCCACCCCTGCCTGCCTGGGGCCAGGGAGGGCCTTCGCGGGGCTTCCTCGCACTCCCGCCGGCCTTGCAGGTCCACCGCCGGGCCCCTCATGGGGCTCGGCAGTGGAGCTGCAAGGCCGGCGGTGGCAGCCGGGACCATTGGGGGCGGGGTGTGTGGCCTTATGACACACTTCCGGTGATGGCAGGGGGTGTGGCATATGCTAATGAGTTATGCTAATGAGTTCCCCTAGCTCTTTTTCTACGAAACGACCCCTGGACCCCGGTCTAGCATTCTGTTTCTGACAGGGAGCAGCCTTCAGGAAACCTGTACGCTCGGTGAGACGTTCACTGCCTTCCTCCACCATTTCCCCCTCAGTGCTGGAGGCGGACTGCTTTGGAACATGAAGCCTCCATGCTTAGATATTATAGCGAACAAGGAAACAAGAATTGCTTCGCTGGACCGAATAAGTCCAGCATCCAGTTGCTGCAGCATTCTGTCGCCAGCCCTGTGGCCGACCAGACGGCCCTCCCTGGGTAGTTTACAAGCAGGGCTTGATGATGGAATCTTCCCCTGTGACGTGCCTCCCCCCTAATCCGTTCACACTCTGTTCCAGCCTCCAGGCGGTGGGTGGACATCTCCCAGAATTACAACTAATCTCCAGGCCACAGAGATCAGTTCCCCTGGAGAAAATGGCCACTTTGGAAGGTGGACTCAATGGCATCACACCCCACTTAGGTCCCTCCTCTCCACAAACCCCGCCCTCCCCAGGCTCCACCCCCAAAATCCCCAGGAATTTCCCAATCCAGAGCTGGCAACCTTCGTTCTAGCTGTCATTGTGCATTATCATCTATCTATCCAGTTTGGTGTTTGGTGTAGTGGTTTGGTGCCAGTTGGGTGTAGTGGTTAAGTGCGACTCTAATCTGGGAGGCCTGGGTTCTTCTCCTCCTCCTCCTCCATCCTCTATCTCTATACCCAGGGGTCGTTTCGTAGAAAAAGAGCTAGGGGAACTCATTAGCATAACTCATTAGCATATGCCACACCCTCTGACATCACCGGAAGTGTTGGGGGCCCGGCGGTGGATCTGCAAGAACAGCGGGAGTGTGAGGAAGCCCCGCCAAGGCCCTCCCTGGCCCCAGGCAGGCAGGGGTGGGGAGAGGCAGGGAGGAAGCAACTTACCCTCCCTGTTCTCCTGCCTCCTCCTGGCTGAATGAGGGCTGGAAGCGGGGCGGCCGGAATCAGGGGGCGGGGCTTCGTCATGTGCCCCACCCCCCGTACCTCACCCCGGGGAACTGCGATCCCCCGCGATCCTCCCCGAATTGACCCCTGTCTATACCACCTGTAGTTGTAGCTCTCTGGGCAGTTTACATCAAATATAAAACATGAATGTAATGTGCATGCGTTATGAAAGCTTGCACGTGCACACTAAGGCACAAGACTGTACAACTTGCCTTACTGGATGAGAGCATTCCAGTACAGGGTCCCATTTCCCACCCGAGAATCCATGTTTGTCTTGTCCTAGTCTAACCACTGCTCCACACGGGCTAGGAAGACGGGCAGATATCTCACGCAGGGCCAAGGGACTGGGGTAAAACCTCTTACAGGTCTTAGCACTCAAAGATACTGTGTGAGAGGAACAGATTCAGAGTTACTTAAGTTGGATGTTATGTGTTTGTTCAACACATAGCCAAATCTTTAGCTTTGTATTCCAGAAAGGATTTTTCTAGATAACAAACTTTATCTAAGATAAACCTAAGATAACTCAAACTTTGTTCTGCGGCTTCAGACCAACACGGCTATCACACCTGGAAAAACCTGAATAGAAAGCCAAGGCAATATAGTGCTTGGGGTCTGAGAGACCCAGGTCTAAATCCTTACTCTACCTTGGAAGCTTGCTGACGATCCTAAGCTCTCTGTCTTCCAGCTTAACCTACCTCACAGGGTTGGTGTTCAGTGTTCCCTCTAAGCTGAGTTAGTGTGAGCTAGCTCACAGATTTTCAGCCTCCAGCTCACACATTTTTTGTCTTAGCTCAGGAAGGATGGCTCCAGAGCAAGCTAATTTATGCAGTAGCCATATTGCTTGCTCACAACTGTAATGCCAGTAGCTCACAAAGTAGAATTTTTGCTTACAAGACCCCACAGCTTAGAGGGAACATTGTTGGTGTTGTGATGACAGAACAGAGGAGGGGAGGACAATGCTGTATGCTGCTTTGGGTCCCCATTGAGGGGGAAAGTGGGATATAAATATCCAAATAACAGCAACATGGTCATATTGGCGATGAATAGTTTTCTGGCTAGCCCAGGCTAAAGAAGGTCGGTTGTGGTTCGTATTTGGTTGGGAGGCCATCAAGGAAGTTCAAGGCCACAACACAGAGGTAAAGGTAAAGGTTCCCTTGCTCAAAAGCCAGTCAAATCCGACTCTAGGGTTGCGGTGCTCATCTCCGTTTCAAAGCCAAAGAGCCAGCGCTGTCCGAAGACGTTTCCGTGGTCATGTGGCCGGCATGACTAAACACCAAGGCACACGGAATGCTGTTACCTTCCCACCGAAGTGGTCTCTATTTATCTACTTGCAATTTCTTGCTTTCGAACTGCTAAGTTGACAGGAGCTGGACCCAGGAGAGCTCACTCCGTCATGCGGCACCCTGGGTCTCGAACTGCTGAACTACTGACCTTCCACAGCCTGCAGTTCAGCATCTTAACCACTTAACCACAGAGGTAGACAATGGCAAAACTACCTCTGATTGTCTTGCCTTGAAAACCCTACTGCAGGGGTCCCCAACAGTGCGCCCACCAAGACCTTTTCTGGTGCCCACCAAATGTCTTTAGAAAATGGGTGGGGGTCAGATGTGGGTTTCCCCCAGCAAGGCTGCTGATTTTTTTAAAAACATTGCTTTGGCAGCAGCTACCACCACAGCACAAGGTAGGTGAGCTGTTTTGCGCTGGCTCTGCCTCCCATGGCAGCTATTTGTGGCTGCACCCACCACATTGGGTCAGTATTCCAAAGATGCCCACAGACTCAAGAAGGCTGGGAACCCCTGCCCTACATGGTCATCATCGGTCGGCTAAGGCTTGATGGTGCTTTCTACCAACCATATTCTGTAACAGAGGGGGTTTTTTTTAATGCCATTCTTCTTTCTTTTATACATTTTTATCATTTCTATATCTGTCTGTATTTCCTTCTCTCCACCCCTCCACCCGGCCAAAACGCCTTTTAAAAAATGTTTCTGTGTGCGGAATTTACGGAAATCCATTTCCCCTGATACAGCAGAGAAAGGTGCATTTTTATTCTGCAGCTATTAGCCTGCGACAAGGTAAGTAACTTGGAGAAGATGGATTGCCTGGCGCAGCTTTTTTTACTTCCCCAATTAATCCAGCCATAATAGTAATAAATCCACCAGGAGAAGTAATTAAATGCAAACGGTTCCGGCTTCCCCCTTGCCGCTGAGATGTCAGCAGCAATATAGCGAAACATCCTTCTCCTGAAAGAGGCCGAGGGAAATGTCAGCGATGAAGGGATTTCCAGGGGGGGGAAGGAGGATGTCAGAGGCCTGAGATCACAGGATGCTGCCCCCCCTCCCTCTACAGAAAACAGATTTCTTTCGTCCCTCTTAGGATGCCTTCGCTGTTAAAAAGATGACAAGCCAATCACCAGTAACACAGTGCGCTTTTTAAAACGGGATTTGATAACGGAGAATCTTTTAAAATAGAAATAGAGGTATATTTATTGGCATTTTTCAAAATTAAAAGGTGCCGTTTGTGTGTGTGTGAAGTGCCATCACAGCTGTAAGGTTTTCAAGGCAAGAGAGTAACACAGGTGGGTTTTGACTCTTCCAGATTTCACATATTGGCTTGTAAGGACACAACGGAATGTTACAGTGGCAAATACCCGTCTTCCAAATTGGTGTTCGCCAAAGAAGCACAGCTCTAGGGGGGAGGAACAGGAGTCCCAGGAGGGAAACATCTGGAAAGAGCAAGAGATGGTTCATGCCTTCTGCTGATTCTTTCTGCAAGGGTCTAGCAATGCATGCTTAACCTGCGGTGCAATCCAGTCGAGAGCCAGTTTGGTGTAGTGGTTAGGAGCGCAGACTCTAACCTGGGAGAACCGGGTTTGATACTCCATGCCTCCACATGCAGCTGCTCGTGTGACTTTGGGTCAGTCACAAGTTCTCTCAGAGCTGTTCTTGAAAAGAGCAGTGTCTCTCAGAGCTCTCTCAGCCCCACCCACCTCACAGGGTGTTTGTTGTGGGGAGGGGGAGGGAAAGGAGATTGTAAGCTGCTCTGAGACTCCTTCGGGTAGTGAAGGGCAGGGTATAATTCCAACCTCCTCCTCCTCTTCTAAACTGAGTTCCACCCTTCATCAAAGCCAACAGGCTTGGAAGGGTGGAACTCTGCTTAAGACTGCAGTGTTCAAAATTTACCACCCCAGATAAGAAGATCCATGCTGGGTCAGAGCAAAGACCGCTGGAATCCTGCATCCTGTTTCCCACAGTGGCAAACCAACCAGATGGCTTTGGGAAACGCATAAGCAGTGCACGGAGGCCGTGGCCTTCCCCATTGTTTGCTCTGCGGCATCTGGCATTTTCCTGAATCTCAGGGTTCCATTTAGCTATCACGGCTAATAGCTGGGCTTGCCAGCCTCCTGGTGGGGCCTGGAGATCTCCTGAAATGATAACTGATCTCCAGACAACAGGTATCAGTTCCCTTGGAGGAAATGGCTGCTTGTAGAGTCAACCTTCCAAAGCACTATAATGCTGCTGAGATCCCCCATCCCCAAACCCCACCCTCCCTGGGCTCCACCCCCAAATCTTATGTTCTGATGAAGGCCTCGGCCTCTATGCCCTGTTGTTGCCCGTACAGAGGAACTGGTTGGCTAGGATGCTGGGCTAGATGGACCACTGCTCTGATCCAGCAGGGCTCTTCTTGTGATCTTATGAAAGCCTCGGCCTCCATGCCCTGTTGTCGGCCGTCCAGAGGAACTGCTTGGCTACTGTGTCAGACAGGATGCTGGGCTAGATGGACTATTGGTCTAATGCAGCAGGGCTCTTCTTATGTTTTTATGAAGAGAAGAGTTAAGATGCCCTTTCCCTAGCCCCATACCTCTTCTCCGGCAGCCGCTTTTTGATGCTAAATTATATGTTTTAGGGGTGTCAGACTGTGGATCCCCCAGTGTTTTACATCATTCGCCCCCTTTCATTTCCATAATCTCCATCTTGTGCTTTCCGCTAAAGGTGCTCAAGGCAGTTTACAGCCAATTGAAACCATATAAACAATTCATAAACCCAGCATTAACAATCATGTATTTAAAAAGCAGCAAAAGAAGATAGACCATATTTAAACTGAAACAGCAGCAATAGCAGGATCAGTGCAATCCCACACAAAGTCACACCCTCCGATGCCTGTTGAGTTAAATGGACATAGACAGGTTTAACTCTGCATTGTACATTTCTCGGCAGTTTCAGAATGTCAGCAGCGATACAGTAAAATTGCCACATAAAAGCAGCTACGCAATTAAAGACCCAAAATCAAGGGGCGCTAAAGTAATCATCTTCCCCAATTCCAAATTTTGAAAAGAGAGAGCCGAACGATTTAAAGACGGCGACCGTTTGCAGTGATGTTAAAAAAAAAACCCAACTTTTAAAAAAGGCTTGAAAAGGGACTCGAGAAACTCACTGAGTCTCTTTATACAAATTGCCGTTAGCGACAATGGCTAAATGGAACCTCCATTATGGGTTTCTGTAGGCATCCATTGTTGGAAACAGAGATGCCGAACTAGACAGGCTTCTGATCCGGCACGTCAGGTATTTAAAAAGCAACGTATTTCCAATTTATTCTGCCGTTCCCCAACGGTGCTGCCTCTGTACCCCAGCTGGAGCTTTGTTCGCAACGCTGTCCGCGGCTTGGTACCGACAGAAGCCACGGCTGTGCCTAGAAACAATGGGTGTCGCGGGAGCTAAGCGGGAACCAGGATGTGGGTTCGGTGCCTCATCCCCTCAAGCTGTGCCTCGGGCCCTGACATCATCCTTGCTCGCTGTCTCAGGCCTTCTGACTCAGAACTGCTGAAAGGACTTCCACCTCCCGTGGCCCCTCCAAGAAATGCCCCCTGGCCCAGCCGACATTCCTCCTCTCCAGTAAAAACAATGCTGGGGTGGAGGACGGAGTGAGTGGCAAACACAGGAAATGGCTGCGCTGTGATGAAGCCTGTTGCTCACGGAGGCCAAGACGTCCGTGGGGTAATGGTGGAGATTTGGGGAGGGGGAGGGGCGCGGGAGGAAGGAAGTCACGCTAGAGGTCGGTCCTGGGAACATGAAAGAACTCTGCAGAGAATCTAGGCTCTGCTCCAAGGTGGGGAGGGGACTCCTCCAGGAGGCAGGGGGGGCACCAGATGTCCTGGATTTCTCAGAGGATGCGATTCTTTGAACAGCAGCATCTGCTTGTGTGTTGTGTGTGTCCGTACAGTGCTGTCAAGTTGCAGCCAATTTAGGGCAACCCTGTGTAGAGTTTTCAAGGCAAGAGACTGACTGAGTTGGTTTGCAGTTGCCTGCCTCTGTGTAGAGACCCTGGGCTTCCTGGGTGGTCTCCCATCTAAGTACCAACCAGGGCCAATCCTTGCTTAGCTTCTGAGAT
This sequence comes from Gekko japonicus, assembly GCF_001447785.1. NCBI lineage: Eukaryota > Metazoa > Chordata > Lepidosauria > Squamata > Gekkonidae > Gekko > Gekko japonicus. Next base: position 873,953 of record NW_015166420.1, read on the forward strand.
CTGATGAGGTTGGGCCACATCACGGCAGCCTCTGCTTTCAGACTGCTTTAGTGACTGCCGTAACTGTACTGTGACCAGATAGGCCAGGAAGGTGCTTTGATTTGTACTTATTTTACTGATTTGCATCATTGATACCCTGCCTTTCTCCACAATGGGATTATAGTTGCTTTTACAAAGGAAACAAGATGTTGTGCAATGCACTGTGTATACTACCCCATGTCTCTTGACCTGGGTGGGCCACGCTAGCCTGTTCTCATCAGATCTTAGAAGCTAAGAAGAGTTGACTCTGGTTAGTACTTGGATGGGAGAAGACTAGGGTTGCCAGCAATGCTCCCTCTAAGCTCTGGAGTCTTGCGAGCAAAAATTCTACTTTGCGAGCTACTGGCATTAAAGTTGGGAGCGAGCGATTTGGCTGCTGCATAAATTAGTTTGCTCTGGAGCCATCTTTCCTGAACGAAGACCAAAAGGTGTGAGCTGGAGGCTAAAAAACTGATAGCTAGCTCACACTCACTCAGCTTAGAGGGAACATTGCCAGGCCCCTGGTCTGGGAAGGGGTCCCCCCGCTTTTGCAGGGCCATTTCCGCCCCAGGGCCCCACCTCCAAATGGCTCAGAAACATCACCCGGAAGCGATGTCATCATGTCACGATGTCAGGGGGCGACGCTCTAGTTTTTGGGCAAAACTCTGGTAAAATTGGGCTCAAACCATAGAGTTTTGCTGGGCAGTTTGCCCCCTGATGGTGGCAATGCAATGACGGCACTTCCAGGTAACATCATCGCTGCATGCCAGAAGGTCCTGGGGTGGACCCTGGGGTCCCCTGCCAGCAGCCAAGTCAGACTTGGCAACCCTAGAGACCACCAAGGAAGTCCAGGGTTGCTACGAGAAGCAATGGCAAACCACCCCCATTAGCCACTTGCCTTGAAAATCCCACGAGGGGTTGCCTTAAGTTGGTGGCAACTTAGCATCACTTTCCACCATAGTATGTGTATTATCTGTGTATTATCCTGTCCTCACTGCGTTGCTTTTATACTTACCATTTTCTGCACTGTTTAACAGATCATGGCTAATATTTACACTTTGTTTTCAGATTGCAGTAACCCCCTAGGCCAGTGGTGGCAAACCTACGGCACGGGTGCCAGAGGTGGCACTCAGAGCCCTCTCTGTGGGCACGCGTGCCATCACCCCAGCCAGGTCCAGACCATCATTAAAGTGTCGAATTCTCTGCCAAATAATTTTAAGTCAATGAAAGCATTTGGGATTACTTTCCTTACTTTGTTTGGATCATCTTAAGTTAATGTATGAGTTGTTTTTTCTAAAGTAAAACCTCAGTATTCAGGTTAAATTGCCGTGTTGGCACTTTGTGATAAATAAGTGGGTTTTGGGTCACAGTTTGGGCACTCGGTCTCTAAAAGGTTTGCTATCACTGCCCTAGGCCTTTTCTATTGCTTATCAGCAGGGTTCATTTTCTAGAAAAAGAGGTGCAGGAGCTCATTAGCATAACTTATTTGCATATGCCACACCCCCTGACATCACCGGAAGTGTCAGAAGGCAACACCCAGCACTCAGGCTCCACTGGACTGTTTTGGATTGCTAGCTATTGGGGGGGGGACATGCAGATCTGTCCTCGCAGAGGAGGGAGAGCTTGTGCCTGAATAAAACTTGGTCTTAAAGGTGCCACTGGACTGTTTTGGCCCGGGGGCCCGGGGGCTCTGCAACTTACCTGGCTGCTTCTTGCTCTGACTGAGGGCTGCTGGGAGCAGGGGGTGGGGCTTGTTGCATGTGCCCGCCCCCTGGGCTCTCTACTGCCGGAGCTCCACTCCTGTGCGCTCCTGCAGGAAATGACCCCTGCTTATCAGGTGTCTCATCCTCTTGATTGCCTTGACTTACACACCATGTAATGCACTGAGTCTCCCTGAGAAGGGCAGGCCATGAATAAAGTGCATCAATAAAAACTAAAAAAGGGGTGCTCCCCCCCCCAAGGAGCTTGCAGCCCACATGTATGCACCACCTTGATAAAAACCAAAAGATGGTCTTTTTTAAACAAACCAAACTGGGATTTGATCAGCAGGTCTGATTCTTTTCCTCTTGTGTACCAAGTGTGGGTAAGTACATGGGGTATCAGTGATGAAAATAATTTGTTTAATCGTGAGGATGATTTGCCTCCCACCACCAGTAGAGCCAGTGTGGTGTCGTGGTTAAGAGCACGGGATGATTGATTCCCCACTCCTCCACATGAATGATTGAAATGTGGAATTTGCTGCCAGAGGATGTAGCGATGGCCACAGGAATGAAGAGCTTTGAAAGGGGATCAGACAGATTCCTGGAGGATAAGGCTATCAATGGCCACTAGCCAGGGTGACTGAGAAGGACTTCCACATTCAGAAGCACTAAGCCTCTGAATCCCAGAGCCAGGAGGCAACATCAGGGAAAGGTTGCCAGAGGTTTCGAACTCATTTGCTATGAGGGCCAGATCTGACATAAATGTTACTTTGCCACAGGCAGGGCCATGTGTGCCATAAAATGTAATGCCAGGTACCGATGATATAAAACTTTATACAGAACACAGGCAAACCCATTTAACAATATGATTTTACTCAAAGTACAAACATCCTTAAAACATGAACACTCTTACAGTATTTCCTTAAAGTATCTCCCTGATGCCCAACCTCCCACTTCCACCACCCATTACTCATTACCACTGTGATGGTATACGGGGACATCATGCGCAGCCTTTGTCATCTGGCAATAGAGGTAATGGCCAGCTGCTTGTGGGTCAGATAAGAGCCCTGGATGGGCCAGTTCTGGCCCACGGGCTGTATTTATTTATTTATTTATAGTTTCGATTTCTATACCGCCCTTGATCCCAGAGGGTCTCAGAGCGGTTTACAGAGGATATATACCAATTATACCTAATCTAGGGCCACAATTCATTTTTGGGAGGGGGCTGCCTACCAGCACCCAGCGGCATGCGTTCTGTTGCTTTTCTCTCCGGGCAGCTACCGATGTTACTTCCGGCGCTTCGTATGGGCCGACGGGCCGATGGCATCCTCGGCAGGCTTCAGCTAGTGTTCTGTTTTGACGCGCAGCTGCTCCGACTGCAGCTCGGCTAACGTCCTTCAGGCTCCGCCGTGCTGCGTCCTTGCGTCGTCGCATCATCACAGCTCCGCCTCCAACCGTCGTTGCCACGTCCTCAGCTCGTCCCCGCTGCCGCCATTACTCCGCCGCTGCTGTTTCTGCTGCTGCCGCACTCCTGCCACACCCCATCAGGAGGTGGGTGCCCCCCCTGTCACCTAGGGCAGGTACCCATTTGCCTACTCGTGAGTACACTTTCGAGCCGCTGGGTGGGCGGGAGCTGGGACTAGGGCCAGGAGCTCACCCCGGCTGCAGTGGTCTCGAACAACCATAGTGGCTGTTCGCTAGTGCTGTTACTTGCAGGCATTAGCTGCCTGCGCCATCGCTCCCTTGTATGCTTGACACCCCTGCTCTATGCCCTGTTGTTGGCCCTCCAGGTACTGTGTGAGATGGAATGCCAGATCCAGCAGGGCCCTTCTTATGTTCTTATGAAGTCTGACAGGTGACCTTGGGCCAGTCACAGTTCTCTGCGAACTCTCTCAGCCCCACCTCCTTCACAAGGTGCCTACTGTGGGTTGAGGAAGGGAAGGCGATTGTAAGCTGCTCCAAGACTCTTTAAGGTAGAGAAAAAGTAGGGTATAAAAACCTATTATTATTCTTCTAAACTTAGAAAAACTGTCTTATTGAAAATGACCATGGTTGGTCTTTATTGCCGTGGTACCCAGACTTCTGAATACTCCCCTCCGGTCATTAGATGCCACTGCTGTTTTTTTAATTTGAGACACTGAGTATTTCCCCCAAGCTCATGTCGCGATTTGATTAGTGCTAATTCCATTTACTGTTCTGTTGGCTGTGAGTTCATGGTTACATGGCTGTGGATTATTTCCAGCCATTCTAGCGAGCTGCCATTGAACAGAAAGGCAGGATCCTTTGGACAAATCAGGCCTCAGACTAGATGCCCAGGTGCTCCTCTTCACCATTTCAGATCACTGGTCCATCTAGCTCAGTATTGGCTACTCTGATTGACAGCCCCCCCCCCCCAGGTCTTGCTCTTCTACCTGAGAGAACAACATAAGAAGAGCCCTGCTATGGCAGCTACATGCATGGATGGCTTTAAGAGGGAATTGGATAAACATCTGGAGCAGAGGCCCATCAGTGGCTATCAGCCACGAGGTATAGATGGGAACTCTCAGGCTGGGGCAAGGGATACTCTGTCTTCTTGGTGCTTGGGGGTGGGGCAACAGTGGGAGGGCTTCTAGTGTCCTGGCCCCATTGCTGGACCTCCTGATGGCACCTGGTATTTTTGTAGGGATGCCAAGCCACGGCGGGGGATCCGTGCGTCTTCACAGGATTCCTGCCGTGGGGGACAGCGATACGCGTTGCACCACCATCGCCAGGACGGCGGTGCAACGCGTATCGCTGTCCCCCGCGGCAGGGATCCTGTGAAGACGCACGGATCCCCCGCCGCAACTTGACAGCCCTATATTTTTGGCCACTGTGTGACAGACTGTTGGACTGGATGGGTAGTGCTGCCAAGTCCGGGTTGGAAAATAGCTGGAGACTTTGGGGGTGTGGCCAGGAGAGGGCAGGGGTTGGGGAGGGGAGGGGCCTCAGCAGGGCTTTTTTTGTAGAAAAAGCCCAGCAGGAACTCATTAGCATAATAGGCCATACCCAACAGCAGGAACTCATTAGCATATTAGGCCACACCCCCGACAGCACAGCTCATTCACATATTAGGCCACACCCCCATGTTACCAGAAGTGTGGTCATCCAACCACACCCACCTTTTGCTTCTTATTCTCTTTACCTTATTTGTTGTCAAAACCCAGGGCTTTTTTTTGGAGCAGGAACTCCTTTGCATGTTAGGCCACACACCTCTAATGTAGCCAATACTAATGAGTTTCTGCTGTTGGGTGTGGCCTGTTATGTTAATGAGTTCCTGCTGGGCATGGCCAACTTGGGAGCCAGCCGGAACTCCGTTCCTGCGCGTTCCTGCCTTAAAATAGCCCTGGGCCTCAGCATGGTACAATGCCACAGAGTCCACCCTCCGAAGCAGCCATTTCCTCCAGGGAGCTGATCTCTGTCAGCTGGAGATCAGTTGTAAAAGATTCCCAGGTCCCACTATGGATGGGCCATTGGTCCGCCTGATCCAACATTGGCTTCTTTTATTTATTTATTTATTTAAATTTTTTATCCCGCCCTCCCGCCGAGGCGGCTCAGGGCGGCGTACAACAATAAAACAGGAAAACAATTTATACAAACATTAAAATTACAATTTACATTCAGTAAAACCTATATTTATTTTATGTTCTTATGTTCTCATAGCTGTGGTCCATCTAGTCCAGCCCGCTGTCTCACACAGTGGCCAACAACAGGGCATAGAGACCAAGGCCTTCCCCCTGAAGTGTCCTCCTGGCACTGGTATTCAAAGGCTGACTGCCTCTGAATATGGAGGTTCCCATTAGTCACCATAGCTAGTTGCCACCAATAGACCTGTCCTTCATTAATCTGTCTACTCCCCTTTTAACCGGTTAGATTTGTGTTTTCATTGCAAACTAAATTAGGGTTGCCAGGTCCAGTGTTCCCTGTAAGCTGAGTCACAGTGTTTTAGCCTCCACCTCTCAGATTTTTGTCTTAGCTCAGGAAGGATGGCTCCAGAGCAAATTAATTTATACAGAAGAAGAAGAGGAGGAGGAGATTGGATTTATACCCTGCCCTTCACTACCCGAAGGCATCTCAGAGCGGCTTACAAACTTCTTTCCCTTCCCCTCCCCACAACAGGCACCCTGTGAGGTAGGTGAGGCTGAGAGAGCTCTGATAGAAACTGCTCTTTTTTCAAGAACAGCTGTGCCAGAACTACAGCTTGCCCAAGGTCATCCAACCAGGTGCAAGTGGAGGTGTGGGGAATCAAACCCGGTTTTCCTAGATTAGAGTCCACTCACTAAACTGCTACACCAAACTGGCTCTAGAAGAGGAGAGAGAAGAAGAGATTGGATGTATACCCTGCCCTTCACTACCCGAAGGCATCTCAGAGCGGCTTACAAACTCCTTCCCCTTCCCCTCCCCACAACAGACACCCTGAGAGATAGGTGGGGCTGAGAGAGCTCTGACAGAAACTGCTCGTTTTTCAAGAACAGCTGTGCCAGAACTATGGCTTGCCCAAGGTCATCCAGCAGGTGTAGGTGGAGGAGTGGGGAATCAAACCCGGATCTCCCAGATTAGAGTCTGTGCACTTAACCACTACACCAAACTGGCTCTAGAAGAGGAGAGAGAAGAAGAGATTGGATGTATACCCTGCCCTTCACTACCCGAAGGCATCTCAGAGCGGCTTACAAACTCCTTCCCCTTCCCCTCCCCACAACAGACACCCTGAGAGATAGGTGGGGCTGAGAGAGCTCTGACAGAAACTGCTCGTTTTTCAAGAACAGCTGTGCCAGAACTATGGCTTGCCCAAGGTCATCCAGCAGGTGTAGGTGGAGGAGTGGGGAATCAAACCCGGATCTCCCAGATTAGAGTCTGTGCACTTAACCACTACACCAAACTGGCTCTAGAAGAGGAGAGAGAAGAAGAGATTGGATGTATACCCTGCCCTTCACTACCCGAAGGCATCTCAGAGCGGCTTACAAACTCCTTCCCCTTCCCCTCCCCACAACAGACACCCTGAGAGATAGGTGGGGCTGAGAGAGCTCTGACAGAAACTGCTCGTTTTTCAAGAACAGCTGTGCCAGAACTATGGCTTGCCCAAGGTCATCCAGCAGGTGTAGGTGGAGGAGTGGGGAATCAAACCCGGATCTCCCAGATTAGAGTCTGTGCACTTAACCACTACACCAAACTGGCTCTAGAAGAGGAGAGAGAAGAAGAGATTGGATGTATACCCTGCCCTTCACTACCCGAAGGCATCTCAGAGCGGCTTACAAACTCCTTCCCCTTCCCCTCCCCACAACAGACACCCTGAGAGATAGGTGGGGCTGAGAGAGCTCTGACAGAAACTGCTCGTTTTTCAAGAACAGCTGTGCCAGAACTATGGCTTGCCCAAGGTCATCCAGCAGGTGTAGGTGGAGGAGTGGGGAATCAAACCCGGATCTCCCAGATTAGAGTCTGTGCACTTAACCACTACACCAAACTGGCTCTAGAAGAGGAGAGAGAAGAAGAGATTGGATGTATACCCTGCCCTTCACTACCCGAAGGCATCTCAGAGCGGCTTACAAACTCCTTCCCCTTCCCCTCCCCACAACAGACACCCTGAGAGATAGGTGGGGCTGAGAGAGCTCTGACAGAAACTGCTCGTTTTTCAAGAACAGCTGTGCCAGAACTATGGCTTGCCCAAGGTCATCCAGCAGGTGTAGGTGGAGGAGTGGGGAATCAAACCCGGATCTCCCAGATTAGAGTCTGTGCATTTAACCGCTACAACAAACTGGACCAATCGCTCACTCACTTTAAGGCCAGTCGCTCACAAAGTAGAATTTTTGCTCACAAGATGCCACAGCTTAGAGGGAGTATTGGCCACCGGCAGGGAATGGAGGGATTGGGTGGCCAGAACTATGTTGGGAAACTCCTGGAGATTTGGGGATGGAGCTTAGGGAGGACAGGGACCTCAGTGTGGTACAATGCCATGAACTCCACCCTCCAAAGCATCCGTTTCCTCCAGAGGAATTGCTCTGTGTAGTCTGGAGACGAGTCGTAATTCCGGGGGATCCCCAGGTCCCAACTGGAGGCTGGCGTCCATAAATTTGCAGTAGGTTGTTTTTAGGAGCCACTGGAGCCACATCCCTTCCATCATGTGAGGCCGGCTGTGAACAGGTTGGGGGTGTGTGTCTGTGGGTGGGAGCTGCCATTCCTCTTCCCCACCGCCAGACGTTTCTCCTCTTGCTTCCACTTGCAAAATGGCTCAGGAGCAGGAGAGGTCTACCTCCCTGTTCTTCCTAGGCAGCCCTGCCTCCCAAACGAGGACATCATCCCTTCCTTTCCCCTCTTCCAGCACACTGAGATCCTTAGCTATTGCTCCCCACTGTGGTCTCATTAATAGATTTATTTATTTGAAAATCATTATCTGGGCAGACAGGCCTAGTGAAGAAAGCGTCTCCCAGGGGCTACTTGTTAGAAGCTGTTGGGTTGCTACATCAAGAGATTCAAACACACACACACCCCAATGGCACAGGGAAGCTGTTTGACTGCGTCAGAAATCACTGTGAGGGATTATGTTTTTGAAGAAGGGAGAGACAGGGAAGGGGAAAGAAAAGAAGGGTGAAATGTATCGCCAAGCTTTTATCAAAGATGCCGAGTTTTAAAAACCGAGCGAGGCGGGGGAGGTGGGTAAAGCCGTCAAGCGACAGAGGCAAGCCTCGCCTTTGAAAAGAGAAGGCTAAAGGGGCAGGCGCTTCCCTGGCGTGTGTGTAGTAGGTTTAAAAATCGCAGGCACTTGGCTGGGTTTTGATCCTGATGTGAGTGGGGGGGGGGAGCTGGGTTTGCTGACGGATGCCGTGTGCTAGCAAGAGGGTGAAGAGCACCTGTGGGACTCAAAGGACGTTTGTAGGACTGGATTTATTCTCTGTTTGGAGAAGGAAATGCAAATCCTGTGTCCGAGCCATCCAAATTCTGCAACAAGAGTAATCAAATTCTGCAGCCTGCATGCAGTATGCAAATGGAACAGATTTTACCTTGTAACGTTTCTTAAATTCTGATTCTGCAAGGGGTGGAAGAGATACAAAGATCTTAGCAGGGAGCCTTTAACCACTCATTCAGGCCCTTCTGGGATTTCATCAGGGGTTATGCTTTCACTTTCAAATGTACCGGCAGTAAGTGTGCCACCTCTGGTTCGGGAAATAGCTTTGGGAGGTGGAGCTTGAGAAAGGTGGGGTTTGGAGAGCGACTTCAGTAGGGTATAATGCCATAGGTTCAGGGCTGGCCCGAGGCTTTTTTGCGCACTAGGCGAGGCTAGCTTGTGGAGCCTCCCCCCAGGCGAGGCTACCTTGTGGCGCCCCCCCCTCACCGCAGATCTATATATCTCCAAGCTAAAAAGGTAAAGGTAAAGGTTCCCTTGCTCGAAAGCCAGTCGAATCCGACTCTAGGGTTGCGGTGCTCATCTCCGTTTCAAAGCCGAAGAGCCAGCGCTGTCCGAAGACGTTTCCGTGGTCATGTGGCCGGCATGACTAAACACCAAGGCGCACGGAACGCTGTTACCTTCCCACCGAAGTGGTCCCTATTTATCTACTTGCAATTTCTTGCTTTCGAACTGCTAGGTTGGCAGGAGCTGGAACTAGAGACAGGAGCTCACCCTGTCTTGCGGCACCCGGGTCTTGAACCGCTGAACTACTGACCTTCCACAGCCTGCAGCTAATGGGACAGAGAACCAAGGAAGGAGAAGAGCGAAAGACCTACGCCCTCGGAGGCTTCATCCCTGCGCTCTTCTTGCTACTGCCAGCTCCGTGGCTCATGGCCTCACCACTGTTGGGCGGTGGGATGGCGCTCTGGGGGCTGAATCCTAGGCTGATTGGAAGCAGGTGCCTAGCGTAGTCGGGGGAGGAGCAGTGGGGCAGGCAGGGCAAGAGAAGAGCCTATCTATGCCACGTGAGGACGAGACATTGGGCGAGTGGGGCTGCTTAGGGGCTGGGATATGATGGAGCCTCGGTGGGGGCACGAGGCGAAGCGAGCCGGTGGGAAGGGGCGCACTGTGGATTGGGTACCCAGAAAGCCATGCTGGGGGTGGGCAGGCGGCGGCAGCAGGGGCCTCACTGCGCCCCTCGAAGATCTGCACCCTAGGCCATCGCCCTAGTTGGCCTAGTGGAAGAGCCGGCCTTGCATAGAGTCAACCTTCCAAGTTGGCCATTTTCTCCAGGTGAACTGATCTCTGTTGCCTGGAGATCTGTTGTAATCCCAGGGAATCTCCAGCCACCACCCAGAGGGTGGCAACCTTACTTCACAGCCATAAGGACTAGGAGCTTCGCTTTTGAAAAAGAAGCACTGGAAATCTCATTTTGGCCTGAGATTTCAACAGGCAATGCTCAAATGTATTTTTTGCAGGCATAAAGATTAAAAATACAGCTTTTATGAACTTGTTGAGAAGGTGGATTTTGAACTCTATTGCACACTCTGAACTTCTCTTGTCTGAACCCGAGTGTACAATCCAGAATGTCCATATTCAGCAAGAACAGTTTTGATTTCATGGTATTTGTTCCACATATTGATTGGATTTTATATTGTACACTGCAGAGATCATTTCGGGGGGGAACGCGGGGGAACACAGTTCCCCCGGGTGAGGTACGGGGGGCAGGGCACATGATGAAGCCCCGCCCCCTGCTTCCGGCCGCCCCGCTTCTGGCCCTCATTCAGCCAGGAGGAGGCAGGAGAAGAGGGAGGGTAAGTTGCTTCCTCCCTGCCTCTCCCCACCCCTGCCTGCCTGGGGCCAGGGAGGGCCTTCGCAGGGCTTCCTTGCACGGGTGTGTGGCCTTATGACACACTTCCGGTGATGTCAGGGGCTGTGGCATATGCTAATGAGTTATGCTAATGAGTTCCCCTAGCTCTTTTTCTACGAAATGACCCCTGGTACACTGTATTATTATAATGTATTTTTATACTGTTGGGCAAGCTGCCCTGAGCCGGCCTTGCTGGGAGGGCGGGGTAAAAATCTAATAAATATAAATAGATAAATAAATAAATATGTATGCATACCGTCTCTATTTACTTTGATGATGACTTCAAAGAAAGTTAGTGGAAGTTGCTAAAATAGCCAGTGTTAAAGGCAACTTTCCATTCTTTCTAGATTTCCAGGAATTAAATCCTTCTGTTTGTGGATGGATTTTGATACACTATCACCAATGTCTAGATTCAGGGTCTCTTTCCCCTACGAGCAAAACTGTGTAGAAAGGCTGCCTGCCACTGAACAATTTTGCAATTAATTAATTTTAAACAGCGGCCCTATCTTCAGTCACCCCCGACGTTCCCTCCCAGCCCAAAGGGTCCTCCATCTCACCCGTGGACTTGCTGCCTCAGCAGCTCTGCAATTTTTGTGCATGTGTAAAAATTGACTTGAAACAGCAAGCCAAGCCAAGACCTCACGTCAGCAAAAGAGGGTTCAACTCCTTTGCTTCTCAATCACCCAAAGAGGGATATATGTACATGTTAATAACAGGTCTAGAATGAATCTGCTGAGCCCTGCTTTGAAAAAGTGGATGACTATAAAAGTCCGACCAAGGCCCGTCTTCTTGTCCGTCATCCTGTTTCCAGCCAAACTTCTCTAGGGGAAGCCTACAGATGGGCATATCCCATCCTTCCTGCTCTTCCTTCTTGTCCTTTGGAACTGATATTTACAGGTACATTTACATCCAGTGGCGCCTTTAAGACCAACAAAGTTTAATTCAAGGTATAAGATTTTGTGTGTAAGCACAGGGAAATTCCACTCCTAGCATTCACTGCTAATAAGAACATATGAACTGCCTCGCTGGGTAAGACCATAGCAGAGGTGCCCTGGCTCAGTGGTAGAGCGTCTGCTTGGCATGCAGAAGGTCCCAGCATCGATCCCCAGCATCTCCAGTTAAAAGGACCAGACAGTAGGTGATGGGAAAGACCTCTGCCTGAGACCCTGGAGAGCCACTGCCAGTCTGAGTAGACAATACTGACCTTGATGGGCCAAGGATTCCGTATAAGGCAGCTTCACATTTTCATGTGTGTCCACCGTAGGTTCATTACATACAGCATTTTGTTTCCAGGATACTTCTGGGAATTTCACAGGCAGGGCACGAAGATGGAAGAGAGCTTCTTCCTCCTGTGCTGTGAATTTATAATCCCTTCCCCCCCCCCACTCCAGTCCATCCCCCCCTGTAGATGGTCTTTTTTTCTTCGTTTTTTCGTGGGCTCAGTCATGCTAGTTTTGAAACCCAGATTCCTGGCCTGCCTGCAAGGACAACGGAAACAAAATGCCACTCTTGCTAGAGTTTGGCCTGTGCCATTTTTGTTTATAGAGTGATGGAGTCAAACGGCAAGGTTTAAAGGAAAGGGGGGAGCTACACACCCACACCCACAGAAACTGCAAGACTGTTAAAAAAAAAACAAAAAACTTACCACAATGGGTCTATCTACTGCCCAGCAAGCAGAAATTCAGCAGGGGGCATAGAGACACAGAGATGGGTGGAAACATTACTTGCTGCATAGCTGTTAAAACTATCTCTAGCATGTTTGGTGCAGTGGTTAAGTGTGCGGACTCTAATCTGGAAGAACCAAGTTTGATTCCCCACTCCTCCACTTGCTGCTGCTGGATGACCTTGGGCAAGCCATTCTGACAAGAGCTGTCCTTGAAAACCAGCTGTCCTCGAAAGAGCTGTCAGCCCCACCTTCCTCACGGGGTGTCTGTTGTGGGGAGGGGGAGGGAAAGGAGACTGTAAACCGCTCTGAGACTCCGAGTGAAGGGCGGGGTATAAATCCAATCTCTTCTCTCTTCTTCTTCTGATAGGTGACTGACTGTGTCCATGCCGGGAGGGAGGCCCCCCCCCCCATCACGACCTCCTCTTTGGTAACTTTAAAGCTAGGTTATTTCACTGCCCTCTCTGTGGGGCTAGCTCTGCCCTGTTTTTTAAAAGCCACCTTTGCTCCTGTACCTTTAGGAGCAGCCCAGTGCACCCAAAAAGTCCATTCACCATCCCTGGGAATCTAATCCCAAATTGTAATCCCAGAATCCAGAGTATCTGGATTTTATTTCACAACTGCCTCTTGGCCTGCCATCACTTTACTCCCCCCCCCCTCCAGCTGTCTCCTCTGCTGGAGAACTAAGAGAGGCAGTATGGTGTACTGGTTAGAGTGGCAGTCTTGAATGACCCATTCTGGTGGGGTAGCCGTGTTGGTCTGAAGCAACAGAACAAAGTTTGAGTCCAGTGGCACCTTTAAGACCCAGAAAGTTTAATTCTGGGTATAAACTTTCGTGTGCATGTGTATCTGAAGAAGTGTGCACGCACACGGAAGCTTTTACACCCAGAATTAAACCTCATTGGTCTTAAAGGTGCCACTTCACTCAAACTTTGTTGAATGACCCATGTTCAAATTCCCACCATCCTGAAGCTGACTGACATTGGCTTACCCATCCTCCTGCCAGTGAATTAACGGTATTTATTTATTTCCTTCATTTCTCATCTCCCTTTCTCATTGAACCTCAAGGCAGATTGCAGAGTTTAAAACAATGCCGTAAAGACCAATATAATGTGTACAATAGACAATGAAATAAAACAAGATCATGCAATTGGAGAACAATGAGATAGAAGCTGTGTAATACAATTTGAAAGGGAAGGGGGGGAAACTGCTTAATTTGTTTTCACAGACAATTAAAACTACAACCTGGTTCCTTTTGTTAAAAAGTGCCTCCCTGAACAATTCTGTTGGTGTAGTGGCTAAGACTCTAATCTGGGAGAATCGGGTTTGATTCCCCACCACTCCACTTGCAGAGCTGTTTTTGAACGAGCAGTTTCTGTCAGAGCTCTCTCAGCCCTGCCTACCTCATAGGGTGTCTGTTGTGGGAAGGGGAAGGAGTTTGTGAGCCGCTCTGAGACTCCGAGTGAAGGGTGGGGTATACATCCAACTCTTCTTCTTGTTGTACTATATCCTTACTGCCTTTACACTTCCCAGGCTAGCTTGATTTCATCAGATCCCAGAAGCTAAGCAGGGTCAGCCCTGATTAGCACTTGGAGGGGAGGCCACCAAAGAAGTCCAGGGTCCCTACGCAGAGGCAGGCAACGGCAAACCACCTCTGTCTGTCTCTTGCCTTGAAAACCTACAGGGGTCACCATGAATCAGCTGCAACTTGACGGCACTTCCCACCACCACCTTTCTACACGGGGCTGCTCTTCTCTGTTTTATACTCACCACAGCTCTGTGAAGGAACTTAGGCCGAAAAAGAGTGACAGGCCCATAGTCAGTCGGTGCATTTTCATATGTTTATTATTACTATCGTACGGCAGTGTGTAGTGTAGCCAGGAGATCCGAAGACTGTCTGGCAGCCACAAGTCCTAGCTCTTTCAGCATCATGCACCACTAGGTGGTGAACTAGACTTGTTTTTAAGGCAAGAACATAAGAACACAAGAGACGCCAATGTTGGATCAGGCCAAAGTCCCATCCAGTCCAACACTCTGTGTCACACAGTGGCCAGAAATACCAGTGCCCTCAGGAGGTCCACCAGTGGGGCCAGGACATTAGAAGCCCTCCCACTGTTGACCCCCCCCCAAGCACCAAGAAGACAGAGCATCACTTGCCCCAGAGTCCCTATCTATACCTTGTGGCTAATAGCCACTGATGGACCTCTGCTCCATTTGCCTATCTAATTCCCTTTTGAAGCCGCCCATGCTTGTAGCTGCCGCCACTTCCTGTGGCAGTGAATTCCAAGTGTTAATCACTCTTTGGGTGAAGAAGTACTTCTTTTTATCGGTTCTAACCCGACTGCTCAGCAGTTTCATGGAGTGCCCACGAGTTCTTGTATCCTGAGAAAGGGAGAAAAGTACCTCTTTCTCTACCTGCTCTTTCCCATGCATAATCTTATAAACCTCAATCATGTCACCCCTCAGTCGTCATTTCTCCAAGCTCTAGAGCCCTAAGCGCCTTAACCTTTCCTCATAGGGAAAGTGTTCCAACCCTTTTATCATTCGAGTTGCCCTTTTCTGCACTTTTTCCCAAGCGATAATATCCTTTTTAAGGTGTGGTGACCAGAACTGCACACAGTATTCCAAATGCAAGAGATGTTTCAGAGGTGGTTTGCCATTGCCTGCATCTGTGTCGCAACCCTGGTATTCCTTGGAGGTTGCCCATCCAAATACTAGCCAAGGCCATCTCTGCCTAGCTTCTGAGAGCCGACGGGATCGGGCTAGCCCGGGCTATCCAGGTCAGGGCATTTTCATAGGTGGCATGTTCCCTCCCTCGTAGCTCACTGGGAGAAAGTACCCATGTAGGAAACAGGAGCGAGGCGCTTGAATCCCGTTAAAGGCAAAGGTCACAAAGTCTGTCTTATGTGGTTGTAACAAAACTGAAGAGCGGGTGCATTATCTTCTTTACTGCACTGTCTATAAAAGCCCAATGGATTGCTGGATCTCACACGGCCCAGAAAATGTGTTCTCTCCTGATCGATAAAGATATATATATATATTTTGTAATCTACAGGAGAGAGTTACGAGCTAAAGCAGCCGGGAAATTAAGTTGCTGGAAGTCATTGCTGTTCTTTGTCATCGTTCTGAACTGTTAAGGAATTCTCGGGCATTGTTCTGAAATGGCTGCCTTCTCCTTTCCAACGATTTTTGCAGTGATCTATGGTCGATGTGCATAAGTGTGCTGAAATACATAAATAGGTTAATGATTTCTCTTATTCATATCCTCAGCAGCTGTCTGGTCTATGCAGAATCAGGGGCGACAGATAGATTGGGCAACAGGATGATGGGGAGTTAAGGGGTGATGTTTATTGATATGCCTTTGTATCTTGTCTGTCTCCCAGGAACTCCTGGGGTTGAACAGGGTTCTCCCTTCCTCTTTTCTGTCTTCACAACAACCCTGTGAGGTTGGTTAGACTGGGAGAGAGTGACTGGCCCAGGCTCACTCAGCCACCTTCATGATTTGACTTTGGGCCTCTGCAGTCCTGGCACATCACTCTGTGTCGTTGTTGAAGAAGACGAGGAGGAGGAGGAGGAGGATTTGTACCCCGCCCTTCACTCAAGAGTCTCAGAATGGCTTACAATCTCCTTTCCCTTCCCCTCCCCACAACAGACACCCTGTGAGGTAGGTGGGACTGAGAGAGCTATTGAGAGAACAGCTCTTAGAGAACTTGTGACTGACCCAAGGTCACCCAGCTGGCTCCATGTGGAGGAGTGGGAAATCAAACCCAGTTCTCCAGATTACAGTCCGCTGCTTTTAACCACACCAATCTGGGATGGATCCGGTCTGGCCCCAGGGGAGAATTTCTCAGTCTGTAAAGAAGAGGATCTCCCAACAAGTGAAACTGACCAGTCTCCAGGGAAGGTAGGGGAATGATCCTTGTCAGTTTCAGCTGGGCAATGAATCCCGCTAAGGTCTCAGTGCAAAAGAAGGGCAAAGAGACCAAGGGCCTCTCCGCATTTTGCACTGTGTTTCACCTCCTTCTTTCACATGCTGAACATCACAGAGTATTGATGGAGAGGGTAAAGAGGTGGTGAGCTCCCCCTCACTGGCAGTCTTTAAGCAGCAGCTGGACGAACACTTGTCAGGGATGCTCTAGGCTGACCCGGTGCTGAGCAGTGGGGTGGACTAGATGGCCTGTGTGGCCCCTTCCAACTCTATGATTCTATGACTGAATGATGTCTCGGGTGCTAGTCAAGAAGCGCCTGCAAGGCTCAGGTGGCCAGCAGGAAGCTCAAAGAGCCCTTCTTCACATCAAGCAGAAGCAGCCGATACAGTGGACTGCTGGAACTGTGGAGTGTCAGTGGGAGACGAAATTAAAAGCTCCAAGCCTACAGTAAATTAAGAGAGAGCGCTGCACTAAATCTGTCTCTTTGCTGTGCTAGTTTTGGGAGGGCAGCCAGCCATGCTGGTCTGCAGTAGAGGAGCTAGATATGAATTCAGCAGCACCGTAAAAGATCAACAAGATTTTCAGGGGATAAGCTTTGACTCTCGAAAGCGTATTCCCCCCAAATCTTGTGCTCCTGGACTCAAATCCAGCTCTTCTTTGATGCACTTTTTTTTTTTTGCAACATGCAAGGAATGTTTTTAGCGGGGGGGGATCCTCCCAAGAATGCGACTCTTCTCTGGCAATCTGAAGTGGCACAATCCAGAATCCCCCCCCCCTTATTCCATAGGGTCTATCGTTCAGGTCAGAGCCACGGAAGTATAACAGGAGAAGCTCCCCTCCCCCAGCAAAGAGAGCAATGATGGACAAAACTTTACCTGTTAGATTTCTGCCAGCCAGGCTTTTAATTTTTTTTAAAGGAGAAGCCCTGTTTTATTCCAAGGGTGGCAATGCTTAATCAAGACTATTTCTTCTCTTATTTTGTAGCCACTTCTCTGCCTACTAGGTGGTTCAAAACCCATTAAAATGGTCATTAAAAATCGCTGTAAAGTATTGCTCAACTGCTTTGAAAAAGGAGATGCTGTAGAGGACAGATAAACACGAGGTTTTGTTTTATTTACTTATCACTCAACGTCCAGCCCAATAAAAATGCCCTCCCTTGAGAACGCAAGTGGTTAAAAAGAACTCTCCGTCCTTTCTGTTGATCATCTGTGCTTGCCCTTCCCTGGATTATTGACTGTCTTTACTCATTCAGGCCATTCAATAATTCAACCACTTGCCCTCAAATTGCAAACAAGGCTTGTTTGGGGTCCCGCAGGTGAAATATCGGCCTACGATAAATGTCTCCTGGGGGAAGGCTGATTTAGAGATGAAAAAGTGTCTTATCCTTCCCCAGGTACCACTTAAGGTTTCTGATTAGATTTGCAATAATTGTCAGGGACAGCTGGCCATAAAGGGGGGGTGGGGAGAACAACTGAATCGAAGGACGGGGCAAGGTCAGGCCATGTTTGGAAGCAAGAAGAGACCACTAGCTAGACTGATGTTTGGAGCAGAGAACCTGGAAATCTTGAGCTCTAGATTGAGTTGATTTGTTGTTTTGAGCAAAGGGCCTTTATGTGAAATGCCAAACTGATCCAAAGCTCTGAGCGATTTGCCAGTCAGGATTACAGCTGCACTTACTATGATGGTAAATTAGACCCCAATGATTCCACATGCTGAGTGATGGTATTATCAAGGACTAAGCGGGTTTATGTACTAAATGTGCATATCAAAGGCACAAAGCCCTTTGGGCAGGGGTCATTTCATAGAAAAAGAGGTGCAGGAGCTCACTAGCATAATTTATTGGCATATGTCACACCCCCTGACCACTGGAAGTGTGTCAGAAGGCAACACCCACTGCTCAGGCTCCACTGAACTGTTTTGGACTGCTAGCTATTGGGGGGGGGGGAACGCATAGATCGCACAGAGGAGGAAGAGCTTGTACCTGAAGGCGGGCCGGGGGGGGGGGCTCTGCAACTTACCTGGCTGCTTCTTGCTCCTCGTGGCCCGACTGAGGGCTGCTGGGAGCAGGGAGCAGGGCTTGTTGCATGTGCCCGTCCCCTGGGCTCCTTACTGCCGGAGCTCCGCTCCTGTGCTCTCCCGCAGGAAATAACCCCTGCCTTTGGGTATGGCTGGAAGAGAGAGGCTGACCTGTGTAGATAAGTGCTATAGGGTGTGGTCACAGGAGCCAGATAAAACAGGAGGGGGAGCGAGGCCCCCAACAAGACAGTCAAAGCTCACTTCGTCAGATACGAGTAAGACTCAGGGGTCTCTACGCCCACTTGTATCTGATGAAGGGAGCTCTGACTCTCGGAAGCTTATACCCCCAAAATCCAGATGGTCTCTAAGGTGCCACTGGACTCAAATCAAGCTGTTCTACTCCAGACCAATACAACTGCCCACCTGGAACCGAATCTTAGTGAATCACCCACTTAAAACGTCAAACTGTGGTAGTGGTGGAAGAGAGGGCACAGTCTAGGATTGCTGACCTCCCGGTGGGCCCTGGAGATTGCCTGGGATTACATCTGATTGCCAGACTACACGAATCAGTTCTCTTGGAGAAAATGTCTCTGCTGCTCTGGGTACTGCATCCCACTAAAGTCCCTCCCCAAATTATACCCTCCACAGGCTCCACCCCCAACTCTCCAGTTTGGTGTCGTGGTTAAGTGTGCAGACTCTAATCTGGGAGAACCGGGTTTGATTCCCCACTCCTCCACTCGCACCTGCTGATGTGACCTTGGGTCAGTCACAAGCTCTGGCACAGCTGTCCTTGAAAAAGAGCAGTTTCTGTCAGAGTTCTCTCAGCCCCACCTACCTCAGAGGGTGTCTGTTGTGGGGAGGGGAAGGGAAAGGAGTTTGCAAGCCGCTCTGAGACTCCAAGTGAAGGACGGGGTATAAATCCAATCTCTTCTTCTCTTCTCCTTCCAGAAATTTCCCAATGTGAAGCTGGCCACCCTAAATCCTACCTCACTTGTGTGATTTTGCCAATCAAAACTGACCCATCTGTTGCTTTTGGTAGGCCCGGAAAGGTGAAGAGCTCTACCACTTTGGTTCCACCCGTTCTACCACTTTGGTTCCACCCCCCACCCCCCCTTTCAGGACTCTGTATTCCCACAAACGAAGCAATTATTTAAAAGTACCAGAGTGAACCGGGCTGAGTCCCCCTGGTCGTTTGACATGCCTACCATTGTACTTTGCCCTTCAAGAGCGGCATCGAATGGTAGGAAAAAGTCACACCAAACTCAGTGGGATTTGGGCCTGGTTCAAACATGCCAAAGAATGAGGTGGTAGAAAGGAATGCACCCGGCCGCAGGTGAGGGACTCCGGCTTTGACTGTGCCTTCACAGGGAACACTCCAGGCAAACAGAAATTCTAAGGCAGCTCCTGTTCCTTCTCTGGGCTTGCAGTCGTAATTTTCTAATTGCAGGGAGGTTTCAAGGGAATTCTGCAGGGAACCTCCACATTCGGAAGCAGTCATCTGGATCCCAGTGCCAGGAGGCAACATCAGGGGAAGGCCTCAGCCTCTCTGCCTTGTTGTTCACAACTCCAGAGGAACGGGTTGGCCACTGTGTGAGACAGGAGGCTGGACTAGACAGGCCACTGGTCCGATTCAGCTGTGGTCTTATGTTCTTATTTTGTTAACATAGGAGGGCATTCCAAGATGGGTTCCTCCACCTGCAGCCAGCAGTGGTATAGTCCGTTCTACCACCTCATTCTCCTGCATGTGTAAATCAGGTCTTGTTGCTGTTTAGTCGCACAGTCGAGTCCGACTCTTTGCAACCCCATGGACCACATCACGCCAGGCCCTCCTGTCTTCCGCCATCCTCCAGAGTTTGCTTAATTTCATGTTCGTTGCATCGGTAACACTGTCTAACCATCTCATCCTTTGCTGCCCCCTTCTTCTTTGACCTTCAATCTTTCCCAGCATCAGGGTCTTCTCCAGTGAGTGCTCCCTTCTCATTTGGTAGTGGCCAAAGTATTTGAGCTCCAGCTTCCGTATCTGGCCTTCCAAGGAACAGTCAGGGTTGATTTCTTTTAGGATTGACTGATTTGATCTCCTTGCAGTCCAAGGGACTCTCAAGAGTCTTCTCCAGCACCATAATTTGGAAGCATCTATTCTTCGGCGCTTGGCCTTTCTTATGGTCCAACTCTTGCAGCCATACATTACTACTGGGAATACCATTGCTTTGACCATACGGACTTTGGTTGGCAGGGTGATGTCTCTGCTTTTTATCATGCTGTTTAGGTTCGCCATCGCTTTCCTCCCAAGGAGCAGGCGTCTTTTGATTTCATGGCTGCAGTCACCATCTGCGGTGATCTTGGATCCCAGGAACGTGAATTCTGTCACTGCTTCCATGACTTCCCCTTCTATTTGCCAAGGAGTGATGGAGCCGGATGCTATGGTCTTAGTTTTTTTGATGCTCAGTTTCAGGTCTTGTTTCTCAGTAAACAGGTCTATGATTGGTATCCTGCATTGCCTCAGTTGCATCTGCAGTTCTCTTCTGCTGTAATTCCCCTTTCCTCTCTTTTTGGTGCATCGGGGGTAAAAAATCAAGGGGAATCATGTAGCCCGATTTGAGTCTGGCAGCATCTTAGAGACCAACAAGATCCCCAGGGGATGAGCTTTTGAGATTTGAAGCTCCCTTCATAAGATGCAAGAAGGAATGGAGATCCCAGAGTCCTCATATACCAGTCCGAAGGTGTTGCAAAGGGGAAAAGTCAGGCTGCAGAGCAAAGAAAGGAGTCAGGAATCAGAGGTACAATGCAACATGTAACCAGTTTGATAAAGCGTATGAGAGAAAGGCTTAGGGACAGAAAAACCAGCATTCGTAGTGCTTCTAGGCATTTCTCTAAGACGGGGTCCTCAACATGGCGCCCACGGGCACCATGGTGCTTAGAATCATGGAATCACAGAGTTGCAAGGGGCCATACAGGCCGTCTTGCCAGGCTGACATGTTTCTTGGTGCTCACAGACTGGTTTTAGAAAGTGGGTGGGGCCTGGTGGAGCTTTTGCCCAGCAAGGCTTCTGATTGGCCACCGGAGATTTGATTGGCTGTGCAGATTTTAAAAAACACAGCTTTGGCAGCAGCTGCCACCACGATGCAAAGATCTTCACTGTGTGATTCAAAGTAAGCAGTGGCAGCCATTTCATGGCTAGTTTTGCCTTCTGTGGCAGTTGTTTTGTGGTAGCCAGTCTGTGGCTGCCACACTATATGAGAATTCCAAAGGTGTCTGCAGGCTCAAAAGGGGGTCGGGGGTTACCGCTCCAAGGTGCTACTGGACTTGAATTGAACAGAACAGAACAACATGGCTCGGGAGTCTCAGCTCCCTTCATCAGATACAAGCAGGAAAGGAAATTCCAGCACCCTTATATATATACTTTCATGCGTGTCATTTCTGCATTGCTGTTTCCAGCCAGGCCCTTGAGCCGTTCGCGGTTCGAAATTCAACAGGGGAAGCCTCCTGATCCCCGCAAGCTCCACCGCCTGAATTCCTTGGCAGCCTTTAAAAGCACAAGTCGCCAGGAATATATATATATTTTTTAAAAAGTTGGCCACCCCCGTAAAGCCCCCTTCCCTCCGGCGGCGGACAAAAGGCCAAAGACAGTGGAACGCCAGGAGACGAGCCGGCTTTGAAAAGCCGGCGCGGCCTTTGCAAAGGAGAAGCCGGCGGGGGGGCTCCTTCCACTAGCCCGCGTCTTCCCAGCGCGCCACCTTTAGAAGTCACATCACGTTTGGAGGCCCTGATTATCCATTAACCTGATGTGAGCCGTCCTTCCTGCGGGTGGCGTCTCTCCCCCTCGCGCCGAAGGCAGCCAGCAAGGAGCAGAGGCAGCGCTCTCGCCCCTTTCTTCTCTTTTCTTTGCTCGCTCGCTCTTTTCTCTCCCCCCACCCCTTATTTTTGGCCAGGCCTCCCCTCGGCTTCCCCCCTCCCCCTTTTCCTTCTCAGCATTGCTTCTCTCTCTCTCTCTCTCTCTCTCTGCAAGGTTTTTCTCACACTGGCAAAAGAGCGAGCGAGCAAAGCAAACGGAGGAGAGGAGCAAAAACCTCCTTCCCTGCTCGGAGCTCGCAATCGAGCTCTTCCTCTCTCTTTTTTTAAGCCCCCCTCCCAGATTTCTCTCCCCCCCCCCCCCCTTAAAGTAACCGGAGTCTCCGGCGGCGATCCATGCAGCCCCGGCTCGCGCGTTGGGTGCAGGCGGGCGGCCGCAGGGCTTGATCGCCTGGCTGTGGATCCTGTTGCAAGCCTCCCTGCGCCTTCTTGCTTGCCCCCCCCCCTTCCTTTTGTGCCGCGATGGGGTGGGAGAAGAGACCCCCCCGGCCCCTCGCCTGCTTCTTCTTCGTCTTCGTCTTCCCGCTGCTGGCGTCTTGGCTGGGGGGCTGCGACGGAAGCTGCCCCGAGAGAGAGCTGGAGCGGAGGGAAGAGGAGGCCAACGTCGTCCTCACGGGGACGGTGGAGGAAATCGTCAACGTGGATCCGGTGCATCAGACCTACTCGTGCAAGGTAACCCGGAGTGGGCACCGGAGGGGGGTCGGCGTGTGGACGCGGCCGCTTCGGATCGTGGCGGCTGCTTAGGAGCCCGCAGAGCTGGCAAACTTTTCCTTTCTCTCTTGGATAGGAGTGTTGTTTTTGTTGTTGAGTTCGCCCCCACTTGTTGCTTCTCCCCCCCCCCCCCCCCCCCCGGCTTCTGTTTTTAAGTGGCTTAGAAACCTGCATGCTTTGGAAAAGAATGAATTGAACCTCTTCTGAAATAGCAGGTTATGGTGGAAGAGGACTTGAGGGGTGAGTCACTGATTTCAAACCCATTTTCATGTTGGTGCAAATGGACAGCTGGACCCTTTGGAATGGTTTTCATTCTGCTTCCCCCACTAGGCAAAGTATTTTAAAATGTTGTGTCGGCGCCCACCTCCCTTTGGGTTGAAGCCCAAGTTTCTTTATCGAGATGGGTAGCCCTGTTTGTCTGTAGCAGTAGAAAAAAGCAAGAGTCCAGGAGCACTTTAAAGCATAATTTGCGGCAGGGCAGGGGCTTTTGTGAGTCACAGGCTCGCTTCTTTGAGCTGAACGTTTTTTTAACTTAACCCCACCCCCCCATGTGTGAGTTATTTTCTTGTTGTTCTGGGTACATCCCCTGTGAGGTTTAAAGAATCTTATTTATTAAAAGGAAAAAGTAACAGGAAAAAGGGGGGGGAAGAAGCATGGGAGTAAGCTGCAGTCGGTGCAGCCCATCTTTACTCCAGAGGAGTCACACCTGGGAGGGTGCACTGGAATGGATTGTGGCCTGTCACAACTGCAAGCCGTAGCTGTTCCAGTTCACAGTAAAAATGATCAGCTAATTTAATCAGTTTTTTTTAAAAAGCTGCAATCCTGGGTTCATTTTCCCTAAGGCTAACCAGAGATGGTAGGAATTACTTCTGCGTATGCATGTGGAGGATTTGGTAGTCCGTGAATGACTTCTTCAGGACAGTGAGAGTAAGAAGGTCTTGCAGGATGCAGAGTCAGAATGATGCTCCCACTGTACCCCTTACATTTGGGGTAGCCCCAGTGAACAGCTTGCTGTATGCGTGTGGTCGCAACTTACAGATGTCTTAAGAACTCCTGGACAGGGTCAGACCAAGGAAACAGCCTGCCACTGACGCTCACCCCCAACATCTGGAACTCAGAGGTGTACTGCCTCTGAAGCTGGAGGTTCTGTTTGGGTATCGTGGCTAATAAACATCTGTCCTCCATGAATCCAGTTCTTCTTCTTTTTAGAAGCCTGAAAAATTTGTGGCCACCACCATGTGCTTGTGGTAATGAGTTCCAAAAGCAAATTATACATTGTGTGAGGAAGTGCTCAATGTAGGAATACCTGTGATCCCAATGTAAAGGAAGTGGTCTGCGGGATGCCATTTCAGTGTCCTGATGCAGTTAAAGTGAGATGCTTGGATATAAGCCAGCACAGCCCCATTGACTTCTTGGGAGGTTGGCTGGAGAGGAACATGAGTTGAGACTGAGTCTTGGCGCTGTTTTCAGTACTAAGGAGAAATAGGAGATGTGAACAAGAGTGCCTCTGAGCACGTTTAGGCCATCCCCTTCCCAACTGAGAAACCACAGCAAGCTTCCATGAGTATGAGAGGAGGGGGCTGCTTTACATGACACAGAGGGGTGTGTATCCTGTGGATTTGAGCTCTCTCAAGACGTTTACAGTGCCCTCTTAAGTATGTTCATGCTGAAGCCGGTGCCATCACTTACTTGCCAACAGTATTTCCCCAAACTTGTTACCTGCCGCCATCAGCTGTCTAAATTAAAACTGGAGATGCTCTTTTTTTTCATACAGCCGAGATGATTCATGCTTTAGAATGTGTGAGAATTGCTCATGCCTGGAGGATCTCAATTCTAGAACAGCAACTGGTGGTCCCCATTCAACGATAAAACTCCCTGATAAAACTCCCCCTTCGGGCTGTTAAAGCCACTGAACCCTTTAAGCCAAGAGGAACCGAATTCTCCGATCACACCTGATAAGTAGATGCTGCACAAAATTACCCATTCGTAGTAGCTGGTGATGAAAAGAGGCAGCACCAGAGTGGTAAAAAAACACAGAGTTGCACCAGGCAGCCTCTTGTGTGGAAAAGAATGCACAGATGCTCTAGGCTACGTCTTGTGTGGAGGAATGAATGTTATGAGGTCATAGAAACCTTTAAATCTTGCAGTGTACAGGTTGGTGATTAGTCCTTTAGTATGGAGCGCTTCCTGGGAGGTTGCAAGTATTCAGTTTGCCATCATAGGAAGTGCAGCTGTAATCCTGTAACTGTAACTCAGAGCTTTGGGGTTTTAAGTGGATGATTCACTAAGATTCGGTTCAAGGTGGGCAGTCATATCGGCCTGGAGTAGAACTGCTTGATTTGAGTCCAGTAGCAGCTAAGAGACCATCAAGATTTTTGAGGTATAAGCTTTCGAGAGTCAGCGCTTCCTTCATCAGATACAAGTAGGCGTAGAGACCCCTGAGTCTTACTTGTATCTGACGAAGTGAGCTTTGACTGTCTTGTTGGTCTCTAAGGCGCTACCGCACTCAAATCTATCTAAGGCTCAGTTGTAGAGGGCTTATTTGAAGAGAGTGACTAACTGCATCTGAAATAATAACACATATTTTGAGGCTTCTTACACAGCTTTGCTTTAAAAAAATGGAAAATTAAAACGCAGACCTGATTGTTCACTTCGACAGCACTGATCGTGAAAATTGGACCCGATTTTGTGCAGAGACCTTCAATAAGGAGTATGTCAGTCTTCTCCTCCTGTTTTAACCTTGATGCTACAAGGCATGTCTGAAACGAGCTGCTCCGCTCCCCCCCCTCTTCCCCAAATCCCCTTAGATCTCGGTTCAGTGCAAAGCTAATCTGAGAATCACTCTGAACGATCTCTCTCTGTTTGTACAGGCATTCGTCCTGTCGTTGTCCCCCCACCCCAAACCTCCACGCCCTTAATTCTGAACAAGATCCTCTGTAAGGCATAGACACATGTTTTTCATTGGGCCAGTTGAAAGACTTCAGTGCATAATTATGTATTTTTAGACGGCGAGTAACCTTTTTAAAAAAGAGAGGTTAACCCCTGTGAGGGAGTGACTTTGAAAACTGCTTTTAAGGGAATTCAGCCCAGCCCCAAACATCTGCAGCGCAGCAAGTTGTCCTAAATGTTTTTAAAAACTTGTTTTCTGGTGGGGAAAAGCTTAAAAGCCCTCAGTGACAAGAGCTTTACTTGATGAGAATTCAGTTCTAGGATTTCTCATATAAGATACAGTAGGAATTTGAGTTTGTTGGGGGTTTTTTACAGTCAGAGTTGTGCCACAGTGGAATCAGCTGCCCAGGGAGGTGGTGAGCTCCCCCTCCCTGGCAGTCTTCAAGCAGCAGCTGGACGAACACTTGTCAGGGAGGCTCTAATCTGATCCTGCAGTGAGCAGAGGGTTGGACTAGATGGCCTCTAGGGTAATTTCCATTTCTGTGGTTCTTTAACTTCTGTCTCTGGTTTAAGTCTAAAGACATCCTCTAGCTATAGGTCTTAGGCAGGGCTCCCTCTAAGCTGTGGAGCCTTGTGAGCAAAAATTCTACTTTGTGTGTTCCTGACATTAAAGTTGCGAGCGAGCGATTTGGCTACTGCATAAATCAGTTTGCTCTGGAGCCCTCCTTCCTGAGCTGAGACAAAAATGCGTGAGCCGGAGGCTAAAGAACTGAGCTGGCTCACACTCACTCAGCTTAGAGGGAACACTGGTATTTCTTTAACAACAGGAACCCTGCTGGATCGGGCCAGAGGTCCCTCTAATCCAGCATCCTGTTTCTCACAGTGGTCGGATGGATGCCCCCTGGAACGCCTGCAGGTTGAGCACAGAGGCCAAAGCTTCCTCTTGCCATCGTCTCTCAGGCACTGGCACACAGAGGTACACGACCTCTGCATGAGGAGGTTCTACTTTGCCATTATGGCAAACGTGCTGGTGGTGCGAAGTGCCGTCAAGTCACAGCTGACCTATGGTGGCCCCGTGGGGTTTCCAAGGCAAGAGACATTCAGAGAGGGTTTGCCCTTGCCTGCCTTCATGTCATGACCCTGGTATTCCTTGGAGGTCTCCTATCCAAATACTAGCCAGGGCCGACCCTGCTTAGCTTCTGAGGTCTGATTAGATCAGGCTATCCTGGGCTATCCAGGTCAGGCAAATAGATGCTGATAAGTACTTCTTCACCCAAAGAGTGGTTAACACATGGAATTCACTGCCGCAGGAGGTGGTAGCGGCTACAAGCATGGACGGCTTCAAGAGGGAATTTGATTAATATATGGAGCAGAGGTTCATCAGTGGCTATTAGCCACAAGGTATAGATAGGATCTCTGGGGCAAGTGATGCACTGTCTTCTTGGTGCTTAGGGGGGGTCAACAGTGGGAGGGCTTCTAGTGTCCTGGCCCCACTACTGGACCTCCTGATGGTACCTGGTATTTCTGGCCACTGTGTGACAGAGTGTTGGACTGGATGGGCCATTGCCCTGATCCAACATTGGCTTCTCTTGTGATAAAAGGCTTCCCCATGAATTTGCCTCCTCCACCTTGATATCTGTCTACACTAGTAGGGAACACCACATCTTAATGGCAAGGTATTCCCTAAACCAATGAAGTACTGTGCAAAGTAGTGTTTCCAGCTTCACAATTAGATCTGGGGTGACCAGAACAGTATGTTGGCATTCCCAGTGTGGCCATGCCATAGTTCACTGTAGTGTGCAAAACCACTGTAACGCGACTGGCCATTTTGTTTTTAGTTCCCTTCCTAATAATCCTTAGCATCAAACTGGTGCTTCCGCTAAACTTCTGTGGCTCAGACTCTGGAAAGCTGGTTAGTGAAAGCAATTTACATGGCAACAGCAGCGTGTGTTGCACTTGACAAAAGTAACATTAGCAAAAAGAGAGATCCCTGACCTGAGGGGCTGATGGTTTAAATTTCAGTGATGGGAGAGATAACAGGGAGAGGAAAAAGTCCAGATATGTTAAGATGCCTTCCTGCAGGAAAGCGTAGTTCAAGGTGTAACCTCCCTGGGCCTGTATTTCCAAATACCCTTTCTATACCTGCGCTGCCGGTTCTTAGGCCTGGAAATATCTGCACCACAGTAGGGTACGTGGCTGCCATTGGCTCAATTTATAGTCCACCTTTCTCAGTGGGACTCAGGGTGGATTACAGATACAATCAGAACTATCGAGTCAGTCAGCAAGTGAATAATAAAGTGTGATAAAATCATTTGGATCTAACAGCGAAGATTCCTGGTGGAACAGGATAATGCAGCGCCCCCGGGGTAGATTACAAGTATAAGACTACTCAGTCAATCAGCGAGCAGAGTACAAAGTAAGATAAAACAATTTTTGTGTAACAGCAAAGATTCTTAGTTGAATGAAACAATGCAGTGGGGATGTGGCTGAAGAATTATTGTCTAAGGTAACAAAACAATCATTGTGGGACGTGTTTATTCCTTATGGAACAACTGAACTGATCTATTATACTATAGTTGAACACATACACAAGATCATATGGAGATGCCGTATACTGAATCAGACCCTCGTTGTGTTTTACTCCATAAAGGAGATGCCGTATACTGAATCAGACTTTTGTTGTGTTTTACTCCATAAAGTATGTGCCATTAGCATCTTATGTGGCATTCAGAGGTTCTGTCAGGTTGGGCCCAGACAATGAGAGGGAAATTAGCTGAGGTGATGCCTTTTCCTAGGTCAGCTTCTACATTTTGTGTTCGTAATGCTTTATTTAAGTGATCCAAATGGCAGTTCTTAAATCTATGTAGAGGTCTTTGGTGTGCTTATAACTGAGCTTTTTCATTCTGCCTACCCAGAGAGTTACATGAACCTGAACTCATGCATAAAAGTTTACCCAGTAAAAGAAACCATTTAAAAATATCTTATATCACTTTCATTTTGATTAAATTCACCAGTGTATTCATGAATAAGCGTGTTTTATAGAGAACTGGATTAATGTGAGTGACAGATTTTTGATTTAAGGTGACCCAATCTCAGGACTAGAAGTTGTACAGCTGACTCCTTTGTAGCATTTGCAGAGTCGCACATATAATTTCCCCACCATGCTATTTTGGGTTTGACATTCTACTTTAAAAAAACACAACATCCTTACTAATAGCCCAGATGTATTCATGTGGAGGTTTTCTGGTTTAGAGTATATGACACCATGCATATTGATTTGGGCCTTTGGGGACCAAGTTCTGTATTGTCTAGTTCGATGTAGTGGTTAGGAGTGTGGACTCCAATCTGGGAGAACCGGGCTTGATTCCCCACTCCTCCACATGCAGCTGCTGGTGTGACCTTGAGTCAGTTAGAAGATCTTTCAGAGCTGTTCTCTCATAAGCAGTCCTCGAAAGAGCTCTCTCAACCACACTTACCTCACAGGGTGTCTGTTGTGGGGACGGGAGGGGAAAGGAGATTGTAAGCCACTCTGAGACTCCTTCAGGTAGTGAAGGGCAGGGTATAAATCCAATCTTAAGATGCTGAACTGCAGGCTGTGGAAGGTCGATCGTTCAGCAGTTCGAGACCCGGGTGCCGCATGACGGAGTGAGCTCCCGTCTCTGGCCCCAGCTCCTGCCAACCTAGCAGTTTAAAAGCAAGAAATTGCAAGTAGATAAATAGGTACCACTTCAGTGGGAAGGTAACAGCGTTCCGTGCGCCTTGGTGTTTAGTCATGCCGGCCACATGACCATGGAAACGTCTTCGGACAGCGCTGGCTCTTCAGCTTTGAAACGGAGATGAGCACCGCAACCCTAGAGACAGACTCGGCTGGCTTTTGAGCAAGGGAACCTTTACCTTTACTTTTATGGTCTTAACTCCTGAACGTAGTAAGTTACCTTTCAGCGACAGACCATGGGTCCACCTAGATCAGAACTCTGATTAGCGGTTGCTTCTTACAGCCACAAGTGGCGCCTTCCCCAAAAGCTGCCGTCTGTGGTCGTGATGCCATTGATGGAGCTCAAGAATGTCTAAGTGTGAAGCATTGTTTTTCCACTGAGCTATGTTCACTTCTCATCTGTATATGGGCGATGGAGGAATCCTAATAAGCATTTGTGATGGCAAGATGGAACCAGGGTACAGCGAGGTTGTGCTATAGCTGCGAGACCACACCCTTTGTGTTCTGCCTCAGTTCATCTGAAGAGTTCCCCCCCTTCCCTCCTTGGTGGCTGCATCGGTAATCATCGAGTGTTGGTAGAAAAACCTTTTACTGCCCTGATAGTTAAATATAATAGCACGGCAAAAGGGCACGAAGGGGCAATTTTGATCAATGTTAAGTGGCTGAGTATGTGTGCGGTGTTTTAAAGAGTTGCTTTGTTGAGCTGCCTGTCTGGATCGTGGAGAGATTGTTGCTTGAACCTTGGAGGCATATAAGGGAATTAAAGTTTTGGGGTTTTTTTAGTTTAAAAAATTCTTTGAGGTGCATCATCTGGTCTCCCCCTCCCCAATGGAAGCGACAACTTCTTACTGGCTAATTCACAGCTCAGCTTTAGTAAAAGGAACACAAAGGGTATCTAGCCCAGCATCATAACATAAGGAGAGCTCTGCTGGATCAGAGCAGTGGTCCATCTAGTCCAGCATCCTGTCTCACACAATAGCCAACCAGTTCCTCTGCAAGGCCAACAGCAGGCCAGAGAGGCCAAGGCCCTCATAAGAACATAGGAAGAGCCCTGCTGGATTAGGCCAGTGGTCCATCTAGTCCAGCATTCTGTCTCACACAGTGCCCAACCCGTTCCTCTGCAAGGCCAATGGCAGGGCATAGAGGCCAAGGCCTTCCACTGATGTTGCCTTCTGACTCTGGGATTCAGATGCTTAGTGTGGAGGTTCCGCTCAGTCAACATGGCTAGATTAGAACGTAAGAACACTGTTTCCAGCAGTAGGCAGTCGGATGTCCCTGGAGACCAGTGTTCCTTCTAAGGTGAGTTAGTGTGAGCTAGCTTACAATTTTTTAGCCTCCAGCTCACACATTTTTGCCTTGGCTCAGGAAGGATGGCTCCAGAGCAAACTAATTTATGCAGTAGCCAAATCACTTGCTCACAACTTTAATGCCAGTAGCTCACAAAGGAGAATCTTTGCTCACAAGACCCCACAGCTTAAAGGGAGCATTGCTGGAGACTCCTGTGTAAAGGAATAAAGGCTATAGTCACTGGCCATTTTTTTAGACCTAGCAGCTGGTACTTAGAGCTTTGGCCACCAAATGAGAAGGGAGCACTCACTGGAGAAGACCCTGAAGCTGGGAAAGATTGAAGGTCAAAGAAGACGGGGACGGCAAAGGATGAGATGGTTAGACAGTGTCATTGATGCAACGAACATGAAATTGAGCCAACTTCAGAGGACGGCGGAAGACAGGAGGGCCTGGCGTGATCTTGTCCATGGGGTCGTGAAGAGTCGGACTCGACTGTGCGACTGAACAACAACAACAACTTAGAGCTATGTTACCTGTGAACATGGAAGTTTGCTTCGTAGCTGTCCCAGTCATTTCTGAAATTAGCCAATCTTTGTAAGTGTGTCAGGATTACTTCACTGGGCGAAAGTGAGGTCAGAGTAGGTCAAGCATCTGGTGTCCCACCAAGGAAGCATGGAAACGGGGGCTGTAGTTAATAGCCTTTTGTCAGTTTTCACTGTTCTGCTGTCAAAGGAGTACCATTTGGTATCTTTGGCATGCTCCTGTGATGTTCCACCAGTGCCCATCATGGTTGTGCAAACTTCATGTCTGGTTTGGCAGGTCACAGATGTGGAGAGAATCAATTCCTTCCAGTATTGGATCTGGGGTGAGGATGTATATGTATGTCAAGTCCAATACTCCCTCTAAGGGTTGGAGTCTTGTGAGCAGAAATTCTACTTTGTGAGCTGCTGGCATTACAGTTGTGAGCGAGCAGTTCGGCTACTGTATAAATTAGTTTGCTCTGGAGCCCTCCTTCCTGAGCTGAGACAGAACTGTGAGCCGGAGGCTAAAAAAATGTGAGCTAGCTCACACTAACTCGGCTTAGAGGGAACACTGTCCCAGCTGACTTATAGTGATCCCAGCAAGGGGCTTTCAAGGCAAACGAGAAGGGGAGGTGGTCTTGCCATTGCCTTCTTCTGCAGAGCCTTCTTTGGTGGTCTCCTATCCTTGGTGGTCTCCCATCCAAGTCCTGATCCTGCTTAGCTTCCCAGATCTGACGAGAGGAGGCTTTCCCGTGCCACCTTCCCTCCCAGTCCATACATATCACTTGGACTATTTTGGAGGGAGGTTGGGATATAAATGCAATGGGCCCTTCAAATGTGTTTCTGGACCTCAGCTTATATAGAGGGGACAAAGCATTTCCTGACCTTGCTTCTTCGTAAAAGTCTGTGCCTGGCAAAGATAGTGTAGGGCATATGGGGAAATGATGCGATTCTGTTGGTTCAAAAACTGCTTGGGAATTGTACCTGTGGTGTGGGCAGGTACAAGAAGAAAAATTGTGTGTTTTTTCTCTGTGTTTTTAACATTATTTTTTTTTTTTGCTTATTGTGGCGAGAAACTTGGACTGGGTTGGTTTCACAGAGCAATCAGCACCTTCCCCCAAGACAATGTTTTTCCAGGACGGAGGGGGGGGGGGCTGGAATGGAAGAACCCAAAGGTCTTCTTCCCCTCTTTGAGCTGAAGTTCGCTTGTCTATGCTGGTTAACTTCTAATCCTCCGGAGCCTGCAATATCAAGAGAGATAAGCCTGATGGAGCTGATGAAAGAAATGGGAGCTAATGCCGTGGAAACAGCTCCAGGCCCTTAATTTCCTTGCCGACTGATTAACAATCAGGAGAAGGACAGAAGGCAGACGCCGGAGGGGGAACTCCCCAATCACACCTTTCTCTGGAGTGACTAAGCACCAGGAATCAAGAGGGTGTCTTCTTTGAGCTCTTGGTGAAGGTTTATCGTCTGCCTCTCTGTCTCAGAAGCCAGTGACTGAAATACCTGTGTTAAGGACATGGAGCCTTTCTTTGCACTGGCTTCTGCTTAGATTTCTGGGTTTCAGCTTTCATGTAACTCTGATGATTCTTCATGTTGGTGGTAAATGAATAAATAGTGATGGCATCTTTTATGCCTGGTAGTGGCTGGATCCAGACCTCAGGCATAGTTTGTGCATCTGTCTTGGGTGAGTCTTCTAAGAGACACCTAGTTGGCGTTTAAATCCTAGTTCTTCCTGGCCCTTCTTGGCCTCCCTGCCATCTTTGGGGTCATGCATCCATAAGGGGCACTGCTGCTGGCCAGACTTTGTTTTGTGAAGCCAGACCTCGCAATGAAGCAATGTTAGTACAAACTGTGGTTAGCAAAGCAGCTGCGAACCCAAACTATAGCTTGTTTGACTATGTGCGTTCATACATCACGGCTTTATTTATTTATGCATTAAAACACATTCACCTTTTCCTCTTGATTCAAGGTGACATACACTAATCGCTAAAGCAACCAAGATAAAATAGGTAGCCCCAAATCCCTCCCCCACTTTAAAAGATGCCTGCCATTTAGAAGAGAAGAAGAAGAGATTGGATTTATACCCCGCCCTTCACTACCCAAAGGAGTCTCAGAGCGGCTTACAAACTCCTCTCCCCCTCCCCACAACAGACACCCTGTGAGGTAGGTGGGGCTGAGAGAGCTCTGACAGAAACAGCTCTTTTTCAAGAACAGCTGTGCCGAACTATGGCTTGCCCAAGGTCATCCAGCAGGTGCAAGTGGAGGAGTGGGGTATCAAACTCGGTTCTACCAGATTAGAGTCCGCACACTTAACCACTACACCAAACTGGCTCTCCCATTTAACACCCCCCCCACGAGCCCTGGCAAACAGGCAGGCCTTGCAGTGCCTTCTGAAGATCTCCCAGAAGTTGCCGCCTCACCTCTTTAGGGATCCCCTTCCACTGAGCCGGGGCAATGATGGAAAAGGCCCCGGCTCTGGTCAATGCCAGAAGAGCCACCCTAAGTGATGGGATAGCTGACAGATGACTGACTGATGACCATAGTTGGCACGCAGGGGGCTGTGGAATGGAGGCGGTCTTTCAAATAAGTGAAGCTTGATCAAGTGGCTGTCTGTGGAACTCCAGTGTCCTGCAGTGTTTGAATGCAGCCCGAGAGACGGCTGCTTAAAAAGGGGGAAGGGTGTAGATCGAAACTGACATTCGGTTTCGGTTCCCTTAGAGGAAATCTCACAAGGCTCAGTTCGGACATAATGTGAAACCGTGGTTTATTTTCAGTGGCGATTGGCTTGTGAAACTGGAATTCAGGTCTCAGTTGCTGAAAGCCTGGCTTAATTTCAGGGGTCCTAATTTATCTTCCTTCTCTCTGTCGCCTGGGAGGGCAGTGCTGGAGAGCAAGCCGGGATTGAGCCAGGAGATCTGCATTCCCACATTACGAGAAACCACAGTTAGGCGAACAGCGAGATTTTCATCCAGTCTCACCTTCAAGATTTTCAGGTTATAAGATTTTGCGAATCAAAGCTCCCTTCGTCTGATACTTTGGCTGTCTAAAGCTTATACCCTGGAAATCTTTCTGGTCTCGAAGTTGCTACTGAATTCGAATCCAGCTCTTCTACTGCAGACCAACACGACCACACCTCTGAAAAATAGTTGAGTAGGCTGATAACCCATCTTGGGTTCAGATCCTGGCTTCATGGGACCTAACTAACCATAGTTAGGCTACGGTCGCACACACTAAATAATCCACTTTCAGCCTACTTTTGAACTGGATTTTGCCAGTTGACACAGTAAAATCTAGTTGGAAAGTGCATTGAAAGTGGATTACTTAGTGTGTGTGATCGTAGCCTAACTATGGTGGCTTGTTTTCAGACCACCAAACTAGCCATGATTAGTTTACGACCACAGTTTTATGTGATATTTGAACAGCCATAGTAAAAAAAGAAAAGAAAAATACTGTTCTATTGGCTCTTGCTGCTTGCCCGTCAGCAGGAGGAGGGAATTACACTGCAGCTGGCATGGAGAAGCAAGCTCAGTGAAGAAATTAGCTCTTACCTCGTGGCACAATTAAAAACAGTAACTGAGGGCATAACATTGGGTGGCTAAATCACATCACAGGCCAAGTTGCGTTTTTATAACTGCTGCCCTGTAGTGTTTTCTGCTCCTTTGCGGGCTGGCTTTTCTTCCTGATCATACCTGTTGGATGTTTGTTGCTGATATTCTCCCAACCTGAGCAGTTGGAATGTTCATGGAAGTCCCATGGTCTCTCTCTCTCAGAGCACAGACTTTGATCTGGGGAAACCGGGTTTGATTCCCCACTCTTCCACATGCAGCTGCTGGTGTGACCTTGGGTCAGTTACAAGTTCTTTCAGAGCTGTTCTCTCAAGGGCAGTCCTCGAAAGAGCTCTCTCAGCCCCGCCTACCTCACAGGGTGTCTGTTGTGGGGAGGGGAAGAGAAAGGAGTTTGTAAGCCGCTCTGAGACTTCGATTGAAGGGCGGGGTATAAATCCAATGTCGTCCTCTTCCTCTTCCTTCTTCTCTCTGTGCATGTGTGCACATAGGGGGAGGGTTTGCAGGCAAAACTATGTGTCATGATGCCTATGTGTGTTTAAAGTGCTGTTGAGTCACAACTGACATATGGCGACCCCAGCAAGGGGCTTTCAAGGCAAGTGAGAAGCAGAGGCGGTTGGCCACGGCCTTCCTTTGCAGAGCCTTCCTCCGCGGCCTCCCTTCCAAGGACTGACCCGGCTTACCGTTCGAGATCTGATGAAATTGGGCTATAACTTTCCTTCCCTTCTGATCCATGCCTCTCCCATAAGACCTTCCCCACCCCAGACCCTTTTATGTGCAGCATTTGCAGTTAATTTCCTCAGGTTCTTTATTGGAATTTTCCATCCTGAGGTAATGGATGGACTGTATCCATTAACCAACGCTCCCAGCCCTACTTGAAATTTTAAATATTATTTTTAAAGGCTTTTTCTCTCTTCCCCCACCTCCCTTTGTCGGCCTCTTACCCTCTCGTAAATCTCTCTGGAGGGGAGTTTTGTCACTGTCTCATGTAGCTGCCGTTTCTCCGACCTGGTTCTCCTTTTTCTTCACGGTCATTTTAAGCACTCTTAACACGCTGGCAAGTCACTGTGCCAGGAGGGCTTCATTTGCCCTTGATGGGCTCGGTATCTACCTTGGCGGACGCATGTGACCTTCCCCTCCCGTCAGTTCGTTCGTTCGTTTGCTCGCAAGTGCAAGGAATTGAAATCCCTGCTTGCACGAGAGGCCTCCTGACCTCTCTCTGCTCTCGCTCAAAGTACCTTCCTACTTAAAAAGGTTCTTCGGCAATGCTCTCTCTAAGCTGTGGAGTCTTGTGAGCAAAAATTCTGCTTTGTGAGCTACTGGCATTAAAGTTGTGAGCGAGCGATTTGGCTGTTGCATAAGTTAATTTGCTCTGGAGCTATCCTTCCCGAGCTAAGACAAAAATGTGTGAGCCAGAGGCTAAAAAACTGTGAGCTAGCTCACACGAACTCATTTTAGAGGGAACACTGCTCTTCAGTGTTATGAATTCGGGTGTTGGGGGGGGTCAGGGCTGAAGTGGGTCTAACCACAGCTGACCTGCGAGAGCTATCTGGACTAAAAGCCCCCCCGCCATTAATTTTTATTGACATCATTTAGAGTCTGCCTTTCCCACTTGGACTCCGGGCGGATTACACAGAATGGGTCAATATAATCTTGACAGGGTTGTTCAGTTAGAAATAGGATTCAGTTCAGTTAGGATGCAATAAGGTTAGGGTTGTAGAACTGACCAGAACTCTAAAAACAGAACTGAAGCAAAGCACAAGCCTTAACACAACGTATTCAATGGTGCAAACATTGCATAGTTGGGACCCTAGTTTCAGCAAGCTAAGCACTGTAGTGTGGACCACAGCGCCTAATAATTTATCGAAGTAACTTTGTGAATCATTTAGGGCGGTACAGCTCTGTTGCCTGCCTCCTAGTCCGTTTCTGGCCTGCCCTTTCAGAAGAAATCGGGGTAGGCCTCGTGGTCCCTGCACTTGTTATCCTTACAACGGCCTTGTCATTCCTTTGATCTGTAAAAAAAATGCGTCCTCACTATTTTGCATGCTGAATTAACAAACCACTCCTATATATACAACTATGATACGTAATTCCATTTCATCGTCTGACAAAGTGTGCATACACACGGAAGCTCACACCCTGCAGAAAACTCTAACTTTGTTCTGTTGCTTCAGACCAACACGGCTACCCACCTTGATCTAATCCACTTTCCAACTGGATTTTGCCAGTTCACACAGTTAAACCAGTTGGGAAGTGCACTGAAAGTGGATTATTTAGTGTGTGTCCACAGCCTTGGTGTGGATCCTGTCACAAATCTTCCTGCTTTGGGGGGAGTGAAAGGGATTTGGTTGTTACAGAGATTCTGGGCCTGTCATGAAGTACAGATAAATAAAATGTAATGAAAGCGGATATCCACTGAGGATCAAGGCTTAGTGGGGATTTGTACCTGGGCCTCCTGAATCCAACGGTCTTAACTGCTGTGTTGAACTTTTTTTATGCTCAGAGAAGGCCTACTTGCTCTCAGAAATGCTTGTGAGGTTGGTCTGCATTGTTTTTCTCCATATTTCAGAAGTGGTGGATTGAGTCTATTAAGGTGAGCCACAAGTTCAGGTTTGAATCTGGATCATCTTATTTCCTTCACTTTTGTCCCCACTGGTGACAGCATTCTCCCTGTCTCAGTTTTATCCTCATGATGACAACCCTTTGAGGTAGGTTAGGCTGCCCGTGGGTTACTGGCCCAAGGTCACCTAGTGGGTTTCTGTGGCAGGGTGGGAATTTGATCCCAGATCCTGGTCCCACACTCTAACCACTGAACAATTCATAACTGCTGCCTCACTGTCAGGCCCTTAACAACACACACACACACACGTTGTCCACTGTGTTGGGTCTGAGAACATAAGAAGAGCCAGACTGGATTAGACCAGGGATCCATCCAATTCAGCATCCTGTGGCCAGCAATTAGAGACTTTAAAGATCGTTAATCACAGTGATAACAACAATTTTTAAAAATTCACAAAGTGGACAGGAATGAAATGCAGCCCTCAAGTGTAGCTCAAAAGCCACAACTGAACGTTTTAAAAAAGCAGACCAAAACCAAAGTTGGAGGCAGCAGGGAAAGATGAAGGCCCAGCGTGAGATGGATTTACTCAATCAAGGAAGCCGCGGCAAGGCCTGAACAAGGCCCGTTTTGGAGGACATTGATTCATCGTGTCGCCGTGAAGTCAGAAGCCGCCTGATGGCATTTAATATCACACAGCACAAAATCAAAGCTCGGAAGCAGAGGGATGCGTGCGACTGTGGGTTCCTCCTTGGGAAGAGATCCACCTTTCCTCTCTGTCAGGCATCGCATGCATCGATGAAGCTGAGTAAATAGTATTTAACAACTCTTAATGGAATAATGATTGTTGTGCTGTTCAAGCATACGAGAGGCACTAGGGACGGGCAGGCTTAATCTTAACCCGGGGCAATAAAAAAAAAAGGTCTTTTGAGGTAGACGGGACACTGAGAGATCGATAACTGGAGCCAGGCCTGTAGCTACAGCGGGGCATCTTGGGGCTAGGCCCCCACCACTTACTGGCAAGCCCCCCCCCGACTCCCCATCCAGCCCAGGGCCCCAAGTGGTGGCGGAAGCAGGGAAGGAGCCAGTGCCCCCCAAGAAATTTAAATGCCCCCCGACTAAAAACCCTGGCTACGGGCCTGACTGGAGGCGAGCATGATGCGGCAGTTAAAAGTGGCAGGCTGGGAACGAGGAGACCCAGGTTCAGTCCCCCTACCCATTGGGTGGCCTTGGGCCAGTTGCTGTCCTTCAGCCTGCCCTTCCTTGCAGGGTTGTTGTGAGGATAAAACGGAGGAGGACAGAACCCTGTCTGCCACGCCAAGCAGCCTGCAGGAAGAGGGGAGCTAAAAACACCTCTTTGGCTCTCCTACCCAGTGGGTAAGCGTCTTCCCCCCACTGGTGTTGGGGGTGCGACGCCCAGCCCTGCCCAGGAGCATCTTTGCAGTGTCAGTTGTCTTTTTCCCCTGCTTTGCACAGAAAGTAGGTGGGGTGCTCGGAGTTTGCTTTTTTCTGCTTCTTTCTGCCTCGACTTGAATCTGGGGTAAAGTGTAGCCGCAGGGCGTAGCTTGGCAAACAGCTGGCAGCGGGCAGGTTCTGAGCACTGACCAGGGAGGGGAGCAAGCTTTGCGCCTTCTCTTGGCAGCGTTCTTGAGCTGGCACCGTTCCCGGTGCATTCCTTACCTCTGGAGTGCCTGCTGCTTGCCCCGCTCACCTGGGTTTCTGTGCCTACACGTTTCTCCTCTCTTTGCCCTCCAAGAGGCAGCTGTCTCTCTTTCTCCCCCCCCCCTCCAAGTCTTCCGGATGGGGAACCCTATGCATTTGCTAGTGCCACAAACAAAAGAAATCTGTGTGTGCTGAGAAGGGGAGGCCGGTGCCGGTCGGCTGTGGTTCCTTTACCTTGAAGTGGTTCTGCTGGCTGGCGGGGGGCCAGCTCGCTGCAGAAGACGGAGCCTTGAAGCCTTTGCTCAGGCAAGGCAAGGTCGGCCTGTTGGAAGTCGAAGGCTGCTGCTGCTCCAAAGGCCAGAGGCAGTGTGTGCATGTGTGCGTGTTTGGCCCCCCCTTTCTGCCCATCGCAAGGCTTTTCCTCTAAATGTCTCCTGAAACCAGCAGAGGACCAGGTTTTGAAAACTCTGTCTGCTCCTCTGCTCCGCAATAGAGTTGCCACCCTCTACACAGGCTGCGGCGGCTCAGAGGTTAAGATTATAAGCCGCAGACCGGAAGGTCTGTAGTTCGGCAGTTCGAGACGGAGTGAGCTCCCGTCTCTGGCCCCAGCTCCTGCCAATCTAGCAGTAGAAATTGAAAGTAGATAAACAGGTACATAAGAACATAACAGACGCCAATGTTGGATCAGGCCAAAGGCCCATCTAGTCCAACTCTCTGTCACACAGTGGCCAAAAATACCAGGTGCCATCAGGAGGTCCACCAGTGGGGCCAGGACATTAGAAGCCCTCCCACTGTTGACCCCCCCTAGCACCAAGATCACACAGCATCCCTTGCCCCAGACCCCCTATCTATACCTTGTGGCTAATAGCCACTGATGGACCTCTGCTCCATATGCCTATCTAATTCCCTTTTGAAGCCGCCCATGCTTGTAGCCGCCACCACTTCCTGTGGCAGTGAATTCCAAGTGTTAATCACTCTTTGGGTGAAGAAGTACTTCCTTTTATCCGTTCTAACCCGACCGCTCAGCAGTTTCATGGAGTGCCCACGAGTTCTTGTATCGTGAGAAAGGGAGAAAAGTACCTCTTTCTCTACCTGTTCTTTCCCACGCATAATCTTATAAACCTCAATCATGTCACCCCTCAGTCGTCTTTTCTCCAAGCTAAAGAGCCCTAAGCGCTTTAACCTTTCCTCATAGGGAAAGTGTTCCAACCCTTTTATCATTTGAGTTGCCCTTTTCTGCAAAGGTACCGCTTCGGTGGGAAGGTCACAGTGTTCTGTGCGCCTTGGCGTTTAGTCATGCCAGCCGCATGACCACAGAAACTTCTTTGGACAGTGCTGGATCTTCAGCTTGGAAACGGAGATGAACACCGCCCCCTAGAGTCGGATTCGACTGGCTTTCGAGCAAGGGAAACCTTTACCGTTTTACACAGGGTTTGGAGGTCTACTCTGAAGAGAGCTCAACCAGGAGGCGATGCCCCACAACCCTCCCTCCAAAGCTGCTGTTTTATCCAGGCAAACTGATCTTTGGTCCTTTCCGCGTTGGCCTGCCACTCCGGATTTTCTCAGTGTTCCAGTCGAGACAATTTAAGTCCAGGGCAAAACAGCATCCAAATAACCCCGGGGCAACAGTGAGCTGAAACCGGGCTGACGACTGAAGGGAGGGAATGTGATGCGGAATGGGGGTAAAAAACCCAGAATAAAAAGAAGGTTGAACTCAATTTTAGTGCAGAATTGCTTAGAGGACACTGCGGTGAACACGGATTAAAAGGAGAGTGCGGAAAGGGTCAAAGATCAGTTTTCCTGGAGAGAACAGCAGTTTTGGAGGGAGGATTGGGGGGCGTCGCCTCCTTGCCGAGCTCCGGCCCCCTCTCCAAACTCCGCCCTCCTCTCTGCCCTCATCGTCAGGAATTTCCCAAGATGCAGTTGGCCACCCGACCTCTGCAGTTATAGCGATGGTATCAGTACTCGGAATTTCAAGTGGCACAGAATGCTTCGGCCGGCACAAAAGCATGGTTCTTGGATCACAGTGTTTGTTGTTTTTTGAAACTGGTGATGTCAAGAGTTTGTCCCACCGGGGTCTTTGCGGTTAATTTGGATTTGTGGCTGCGTTCGCTGACACCCATGAAGTTCTAGTGATCTCCTGCTCTCTGTTACTTGAAGCAGCTGAACTTCATTAAGGGCTCTGTATCCCTCTCGGAATTTAATAAAATTTAAGAACCGGGATTCACATGAGTCTCCTCTGTAATGCTTAAAGCAGGGGTCCCCAACATGGTACACACTCCGACACCTTTTCTGGGGCCCGCTGAGTATTTTTAGAAGCTGGGTGGGCCAGGTGGGTTGTTTTTTTGCCCAGCAAGGGTTGTTTTTTTGCCCAGCTGCTAACCACAGCAGAAAGATCTTCACAGCATGAATGAAGGTAAGCTGTGGCAGCTCGTTTGTGGCCGGCTCTGCCTCCCACGACAGCCGTTTTGTGGCAGCCGTTTTGTCACTGTGCCAACCGTGCTGTAGCAGAATTCCAGAGGTGCCTTGTACCTGTACGGGTGGTCCTTGTAGTGGGGGTGAGGGAGTGTGGCTAAAAGCCTGGTAGAGCCTCCCAAAGAGTTCGGGGCAGGATGGAGACCCAGGCTGGGGTCTTCCCGATTGAAACAGTCCCAACCCAGGACTTGGGAGTGGCAGGAACGGACCACCCGAGTGCAGATAATCCTGGAAACTCTCCGTGGAGATAGGAGGAGTCATCTGCCAGAGATCCAGCTTTAAGCCCCTGCCGAAAGGCAAACGATCTATTTGCCAGAATAAATAGACAGGAGGATTGGTGTGGTCGCCGCCAGAGTATTGTTGAGGTGGGGCTGAGCCCCAGAATCTGTTTTGAACGCCAGGATGAGCCTTGGTGAATGGGAGGCCATTTGGTGCCTCTGAGCACGTGCAGAGGATTCAAATGTCCTCACTTCTACATATGTGTTGTCTTGCGCCCTTGAAAAAGAGTATGTGATATAAATGCAGTTTGCTAACAATACAGTAAGGGTATATTCAGGTGGATAGCTGTGTTGGTCTGAAGCAACAGCACAGAATTTGAGTCCAGTGGCACACTTAAGACCCACGAAGTTTAATTAATTCCATCATGTGCGTGCACGCTTCACTATGCTGAAGGGTGCATGCACACGGAAGCTTAAACCCAGAATTAAACTTTGTTGCTCTTAAGGGCACCACTGGACTCCATCCAGTAAGGGGGGCTCCTTCTGTTGTCTCGCAGTGTGCCATGCTGCTTTTCCAATGCTAGCCCATGGCTGTTTTACTTTTAAGGGTTTGGGAGCATATTGAGTCCCAAAACAGAGCTGGAAATAAATGCTTTGTTATTTCTTTGCCCAATCTGAGGTTTACCCTGGATCTTTATTGACATTTTATTACACATCTTTCTCATTGAGCCTTGAGGTGGATTTCTCCGTGTAAATTGGTGCAATCAATAGGATGGTGCATCTAATAAGCAATGCTATCGGACTGGAATTACAACACTGAAACAGAGCTGTTGCCTGAACAGGGCATTAACGTATAGTCCCAGATGCTTCCTCCTGCCCTTGCCCCTTAACTTGATGGAGAAGAAGAGGAAGAGGAGGAGGAGGATTTATACCCTGCCATTCACTACCCAAAGGTAGGGTTGCCAAATGTGCCCAGGGGGCGGGGAACCCCCCGCTTCGGAGCCCCGATTTCCGCCCTGGCGGAATTGGGGCCCGGGGGGCACCCCGCCCCCGAAGCTGCGTCACCAGAGCTGACGCAGCCACGTTGGGGGCGTGGCTGAGCTCGTCAGGGGGGGGACGCACATGTGTTTTCCCCCCGACAAGCTCGGCCACGCCCCCAACGTCAGCAACATTGCTTCTAGTGACGTCGTGGCAGCGCGCGCATAACCAGCCTGCTCCCGGATGGGACGGAGCCTCCCCCGCCGGTAAGTTTAAAAGATTTGGCAACCCTACCCAAAGGTGTCTCAGAGCGGCTTACAATCACCTTTCCCCTCTTCTCCCCACAACAGACACCCTGTGAGGTAGGTGGGGCTGAGAGAGCTTTGAGAGAACTGCTCTTGAGAGAACAACTCTGAGAGAACTTGTGACTAACCCAAGGTCACCCAGCTTGGCTGCATGTGGAGGAGTGGGGAATCAAACCCGGTTCTCCCAGATTAGGGTCCGCGCTCCTAACCTCTACACCAAATTGGCTCTCAGGTGGTGGTGGAAAAAGCTGTCAGGTCACAGCCGACCTGTGATGACCCCGTAGCAAGAGATGCTCAGAGGTGGCTTGTCATTCCCCACCTCTGAGTAGGGACCTTGGTGGTCTCCCAGCCACGTACTAATCAGGGCCGAACCTGCTTAGTTCCCAAGATCTGACCAGTTCGGGCTGGCCTTGCCCGTAAATATTCTCTTGTGGACGAAGATGCTGTAGTTAAGCACAGAAGTGTCTGTGCTGTTCTGAGAACATAGCATCCTCTGCCGCTGTTAGCAGGATTTTTTAAATTCTCTGTTGTCATTAAGGGTTGTCTGGCTGTACTGTCTTGGAAGAGGGAACTTCCAGTGACCATCCAAACAGGGCTTTTATTGCATGGAAACGTAGGCCCTGTGCTTCCAGCCAAAATCCTTTCTGCCGTTCCAGGATGATGACTTTTCGGCCAAACTTGGGCAAGCTGGGTAGAAATCATTTGAGGAGAAGACTTTGCCCGCTTTGCGCTGAAGCATAGTAAATCTTGTGGGGGTTTGGGGTTCTTTTGTTGTTGTTTTTAGCCGCCCCCCCTTTCTTTTCCCTGGAAGGGGCAAAGCCCTATTTGGATTCCAGCTCTGTCTTATGTGCCCGCAGAGCTACTGGCTCTGCAAAGCCGGGAAGGGTTTGTCTTCTACGGGGTGGGGCTGCCGTTGGCAGCTGTGTTTGCTCTTGCGGTGAAGCATCCCCACGAAGCTTTCTTGCTCGAAAGCCAAACACGCACATGGCCAGAGGACACGGTTTCCTTCTCTCCTTCCTGCAGAAATTAGGTACTTAACAATGTAAAGGCCGTCTTGCTGGATCCCGCCGAGGTCTTCTAGTCCAGCATTCTGTTTCCACCAACTGGTGCTTGAGGGGCAAGAGTGGGAGGGCTTCTGGAGTTGCGGCCCCACTGGTGGACCTCCTGATGGCACCTGGGTTTTTGCC
The DNA here is from genome assembly GCF_001447785.1 of Gekko japonicus. Classification (NCBI taxonomy): domain Eukaryota; kingdom Metazoa; phylum Chordata; class Lepidosauria; order Squamata; family Gekkonidae; genus Gekko; species Gekko japonicus. The sequence goes on from NW_015166420.1 coordinate 917,964, forward strand.
ACTATATGACACAGAGTGTTGGACTGGGTGGGCCATTGGCCTGATCCAACATGACTTCTCTTATGTTCTTTGTGTGGGGCAGTGATGCTCTGTCTTCTTTGTGGTTGGGAGGCAACAGGGGGAGGGCTTCTGGAGTTCTGGCCCCATTGGTGGACCTCCTGATGGCCCCTTGGTTTTGGCCACTGTGTGACACAGAGTGTTGGACTGTATGGGCCATTGGTCTGCTCCAACATGGCTTCTCTTATGTTCTTCTGTCTGGGGCAATGATGCTGTTCTTCTTGGTGCTCGGAGGGCCATAGTGGGAGGGCTTCTGGAGTTCTGGCTCTGCTGGTGGACCTCCCGATGGCCCCTGGGTTTTGGCCACCGTGTGATGAAGACTGTTGGACTGGATGGCCCATTGGCCTGATCCAACTTGGCTTCTCTTATGTTCAGTGGCCAACGGTGTATCTTTATATATTTTTTTCATTTGTTTGTCTCATTTATACCCCCCTTCTCTCCCCAGTGGGGACCCAAGGTGGCTTACATAGTTCTCCTCTCTGCCTTTTCATCCTCACAACAACCCTGTGAGGCAGGTTAGGCTGACTGGTCCAAGGTCCCCCAGCAAACTTTCATGGCATTGTGGGGGATCTGAACCTGGGTCTCCCGGATCCTTGTCCAACCCTCTGACCACTACATCACACGATGCTGGAGTGCTCCCAGGTAGAGTGAGATAGAGAACCTCCTCCTCCAACCCACTTGTCCCCAGCATCTTATGATCAAAGGTAGACTTCATCATCACGTGGAGGTTCCATTTGGCTCTCTCATGATCGCTAGTTTTATTTATTTATTTATTTATTTATTTATCCCGCCCTACCCGCAAACAGGCTCAGGGCATCTAACAGACAAGGGCACCATGTGCCAAGTATAAAACACATTAAAACAAAAACAGCCATTTTATCAAAATTGCTCAGTGGTGTTAATATTAATCATTAAGTCAAATCAGTCAAGTCAAGATGGTGATCAGGAGATGTTACTCAAGCCCGAATCGGCAGTACTGCTCCATCAGAATACTGTAACTTGATCTTATAGTGGGCCATCGATCTTATAATGGGCCATCCCAATGCCCCATGTTCCCATTAGGTAGTTGGTGGTGGCGGCAGCGGCGGCGGCGGCTCCTAATTAAAAGCCTGGCGGAAGAGCTCCGTCTTGCATGCCCTGCGTAACTGTGAAAGGTCCCGCAGGGCCCTGATCTCCTCTGGGAGCGTGTTCCACCAGGTAGGAGTCGGCACTGAAAAGGCCCTGGCCCTGGTTGCCACAAGCCTGGCCTCCCTGGGGCCTGGAATCACCAGTCGATGTTGAGCCCCCGACTGTAGTGCTCTCTGGGGTATCAATGGGGAAAGGCCGTCCCTCAGGTATGTTGGAACCTGGCCATATAGGGCTTTAAAGGTAAGTACCAGCACTTTGAAGCAAACTCGGAAAGCTATAGGCAGCCAGTGCAGCGCTTTCAGCACAGGTCGGATGTGCTCCCATCTAGGGAGACCCATCAGAAGCCTGGCCGCAGCATTCTGCACGAACTGCAGCTTCCGAATTTGCGATAAAGGCAGCCCCATGTAGAGAGCGTTACAGTAGTCTAATCTTGAGGTGACCGTCGCATGGATCACTGTAGCCAGGTCGTCGCGGTCGAGGTAGGGGTAAACCCCCTATGAATGTGTCTAATTCATTATGAAAGCAGTCTAATTTAACAGGCCTCGTTGCATCTTGTGATAGTGTGTTCCCTACGTTAATCGCATGCTGTTCTTCACAGCCAAGTGAATCTCAAACTTGCGATCCTTGGCAGAATCTTTCAACGTCGTCTTTGTCCTCCTTCCAGGAGCATCATGAGGTTTGTTTTGCGTTGTACTGTTGCTGGAGCTGTCGTGGTCCTGGCTACAGATCCCATCTTTCAAATACCCGCTAGGTGCCCACCCGCACCCTTCTAATGGCATTTTCCTGGGAGCTGTATGTCTGCTCCCCAAACCTATTCATAAGCAAACCGATTTCAAGCACAGGGAAGAGGGAGGGCCTGGCCAAAAGTGCTTGTTGCTGGCCAGGGCGTACAGTTATGGTATAACACAGGGGTCCTCGGCTTTTTTGAGCCTGCGGGCACGGTTTAGGATTGCTGCCCCCAGGTCCCAGGGAAGCTCCCCTGCTTTTGGGGGCTTCGACCTGCCAACGGCCAGCTGGCTGGCGGAGGAACCCCGCCCCCAAACAGTGACATCGTTGTGTGGTGCCCCGATGTGATGATGTCACTTTCAGGAGACATCCGTGTGCCGGGGATGTCGCGTGGCAATGCTCAGGTTTCGGGGCAAACTCTGTGGTTTGAAGTCAAAAACCCCATAGAGCTTTTGCCCCAAACCTGGAATGTTGCCTATGATGTCCAATGCTCCCTCTAAGCTGTGGATTCTTGTGAGCAAAAATGCTGCTTTCTGAGCTACTGGCATTAAAGCTGTGAGCGAGCGATTTGGCTGCTGCATACGTCAGTTTGCTCTGGAGCCCTCCTTCCTAAGCTAAGACAAAAATGTGTGCGCCGGAGGCTAAAAAACTGTGAGCTAGTTCACACTAACTCAGCTTAGAGGGAACACTGGATGTCACCGACGCAACGACCACCTCTGGAATGCCCTCCAAATCCCCCCCCCCGCTGCGATGGCAAGGGGACTTGGCAACCCCAGCACCGTTGGAATTCTGTCACATTGTGGTGGGCACAGCCAGAGATGGCTGCCCCAGGAGGCTGAGCCAGCCGCAAAATGGCTTCCGCAACTTACCTTCAGTCACACAGTGAAGATCCTTGTGCTGTGGGGGCAGCTGCTGCCCAAGCAGCATTTAAAAAAATATAATGCCAGTCAAATCTTCAGTGACCAATCAGAAGTCTTGGGGGGGGGACCCCACCTGGCCCTGCCCACTTTCTAAAAGCACTTGGTGGGTGTCAGCAGGTGCGACGGTGCCCGTGGGCGGCTCGTTGGGGACCCTTGACAGAACGCCTCCTGCAACACAGGATGGATATAAGCTGGCCCGTAGCTAACGTGGGACCCACGGGGCCTGGCCCCCTAGTCTTTCTTCTGGGCCCCCTCCTTCCTGGCCTGCCCCCAAAGTGCCCCGACATGCCACCTGCATTGGGCTTTGACCCCAAGGCCCCCTCCCCAAAAAATCTCTAGCTACGGGGCTGGATATAAGGAGTCTTAACCGGATGGACTTGATGAAAAGCTAACCTGATCTGTGAATCTCAACTATGTTTTAACTGCGTATGTTTGTATTTTGGTAATATTGTGTGATGCGGAGGTAAATCAAGATGGGTGGACCCTGCCGCAAATTTCGTTAGTCGTTCAAGGTCCTACTGGACTCTCACTCTTTTCATCCCGCTGAGGGTGGTGGTGGTGGGGTCAATGCTTCCTCTAAGCTATGGAGTCCTGTGAATAAAAATTCTACTTTGTGAGTGACTGGCATTAAAGTTGTGAGCAGGTGGTTTGGCTACTGCATCGATTAGTTTGCTCTGGAGCCATCCTTCCTGGGCCGAGACAAAAATGTGTGAGCCGGAGGCTAAAAAAACCTGTGAGCTAGCTCACACTAACTCAGCTTAGAGGGAACACTGGTGGAGGTGCTTGTGGAATTTCTGTCTCAGGGTCCCCTCCCTCTCAGTCTCCCCCTCCCCCTCCCAGCAGCTGGTCTGTCCTCTGCTCCTGTTGTCAAGGCCTGCGTGTCACAGCTTTCATCTTTATTGTGGGGAGGGCACCCGTTTCCGTTTCTGGCCAGGACTGCCGTAAGTTTTTTCAGCTTGGATTTCAGCCTTGTCCTTGATTTTGTGTCTGTGTACTCTTACACAGATAGAGAACAGGAGGTGGCGGCGGCTACAAGCATGGGTGGCTTCAAGAGGGAAGTAGATAAACATATGGAGGAGAAGGTCCATCAAGTGGCTATTAGCCACAAGGTATAGATAGGAATTCTCAGGCTGGGGCAAGGGATGCACTGTATTCTTGGTGCTTGGGGGGGAGGCAATAGTGGGAGGGCTTCTAGTGTCCTGGCCCCACTGATGGACCGCCTGATGGCACCTGGTATTTTTGGCCACTGTGTGACAGAGTGTTGGACTAGATGGGCCATTGGCCTGATCCAACATTGGCTTATGTTCTTATTCAGAATGTCTCCTGTTGTTATCCAGCTATTCCTCCATGGAGCTTATGGCAATGTATATAGCTGGGGTGTCAGACATGTGGCCCAGGGGCCATATCAGGCCCCCAGAGGGCTTCCATCAGGCCCACAGTGGAACTGGCCATCTCCTGCTTCCAGTTCTGCTGCTGTTGCATCATAGCTCAGCCATTTCATGCTTTAACCTGGGTCCTAGACTCAGAACTCTGAGCGTGAGATTTCTGATGGCGAATGTCAATAAATCAAAAGTAGGTTTGCAGCTTACAGAGCTAATGTCTTAAGCATGTTTTTATTTTAAGTAAAAATAAATCTTTGTGTTTGTGTCCTTTATAAAGTTTATATCTCCGCTACCTGGCATGATATTTTATGACACACATGGCCCGGCCCAACAAGGTCTCATTTATGTCAGATCCGGCCCTTGTAACAAATGAGTTCATTCATTCATTCATTCATTCATTCATTCATTCTTTGGATTTGTATCCTGCCCTCCCCGAAGGCTCAGGGCGGCTAACAAGGGCAAAATGCCGGATTATAACAATAAAAACAGTATAAAATACAATAATACAGTTAAATAAAATTTGTAAAAATACTTTTTCGGTGCTCCGATAACCACTCCAAATCATAAAACCAAGATGGTGTTCTAAAGATGTTATAGTTGAACAACAGCAGCAATATATGTCCCCCCAACCCTGTCGTCCACTAGGGACGTCCCGCACCCTCGATGATACCTGCACCTCAGTACCCCTGGTATATAGTTTGCCTCTCTTCCCTTTTATCGTCACAACGATCCTGCAAGTTAAAGTAGGCACAGAGAGAGAGAGAGACTGGCCAGGGCAAAGTCACCCACTCACCTTCATGGCAGAGCAGGGGACTCGAATCCAGGTCTCCATGGCTGTAGAGTATAACACTCTGACCACTACATAACACACTCTTCTTTTCCTGTTAGCAGAACAGTCACACCTTGAGAGGTATTAAGGCTGGGGGACCCGCTCTGATCCTGCTGTTGTCAGTACTGGGCTTAGTGGCCACGTGCGTTTGTTTACTTAAAATATTTATGCCCCGTAACTTTTACCATAAATACTCCCCAGGTGGCTTCCAGCATTTGTGTTACGACAGCAATAAACACTGAAAGCACAGCAGCCGAGAGACATCCATAAACCTAGCCATATAACATAACAGTTAAACCAATCATGTTTTGTCGTAAAATTTGCATAGGAAATATCAGTGGAGTATCTTTAGACTGAGGAAAGCAAGCACAGCTGCAGAAGTCAACAGATCAACGAAGAAGCTGGGGGGGGGGAACCAAAATGATCTCGTGCCACCACCAAAAAGGCCATGTCTCTAGAGCCTGACTTATTTCTGAAGGTGGAGGCCCACGGTGTAGGGCCCCAGAAGTGGACGTTAACTGGGGATGAGCTGATACGGCCATTTTCATTTCTTTTGGATTTCACAATGTTTTCTCAGTTGTCTGATTGGCTTTGCTTTTGGTTGCTGGTTGTTTGTTATTCTTTGACACCGTGTGCGTTGCTGTTGACATAAAAATCATGTTGAAAGACATGTTCATTTTAACGGGGGGGGGGGATTCAGCATGAGGAAAGAGAAACTGGCTGGAAAATGAGGACAGTTGCCTCTTACAATGTAGCTAATGAGACGTAACTCCCAATGAGGTTTGAGAAACTGTAGCCTGCTCCAGCTGATGGGTAAGGAATTAACTATCCCCTGAGGTGTCTGAATATTTAAGAGTCTAGTGGAGGGACTCATAATAAGTGTCCATCTGTCTGTGTGTCTTCCTCCAGGTGAGGGTCTGGCGGTACCTGAAAGGTAAAGAAGTTGTGACTCACGAGATCCTTTTGGACGGCGGGAACAAAGTGATGATCGGCGGGTTCGGGGACCCCATGATTTGTGACAACCAGGTCTCCACGGGGGACACGCGGATTTTCTTTGTCAACCCCGCCCCGCACCACATGTGGCCTGCCCACAAGAACGAGCTGATGCTAAACTCCAGCCTCATGAGGATTACTTTGCGCAACCTGGAGGAGGTGGAGCACTGTGTGGAAGGTGAGTCTGGCATTGTTTTTTGAGCGGACTCCAGAGTAGCACAAACTTTTGGGCTCGGTACAGCCAAGGGCTTTGTGTACATTGTGTTTAAAAGCAATGATTGCCCCAAAGAATCCAAATTCTAAACTAAGGACATTTTTGGTTCTGGGACCTGTTTAAATTATTCAGGATGAGCAAATATGTATAATTTTTCTCTTCGTGCTGAATGAAATTGTGCCTCCTTCTGCATTTTACAGTATTTATTTAAGTTTCAGAGGGTAGCTGTGTCGGTCTGCAGTAGAGCATATAGATTCGTGTCCATTGACACCTTAGAACAATGTCCCAGGGCTGAACAGGGACATAGGATTCTTATCTTGCTACAGATGCTAATTTTCTACACCCAGGCATTTCCTCTTTGCTGTAATCAAGCTGATTACTATGCACACTGTACCTTCGCATCGTGAGTTCCTTCTTCCCAAGAGCCCTTCCACCGTCTGTCTGAGATATTATGGCACAGAGATGTCCATTACGACTTGTATCTGATGAAGAGAGCTTTGTCTCTTGAAAGCTGATACCCTGAAAATCTTGGTCTCAAATCTAGCTGTTGAAGCCTGGTTACATTCAGGGCTGGGTAAGGTGCTAGGCAGAGCTCTAGTAATAAAATCCAGCCATGCTCTATCCCCGGAGAGTTCAGCCATCGCCTTTACACTTCCAGGCTCATTTTTGTAGGCATAAGGAAGAGAAATTTGGTGCTTTGGATTGAAGCTCTGCAGCCAGCTGCTGGGAATCTGGCTTCTCAGATTTCAGCAAGCATGTTTTTGCAATCATAAGAGCGACAAAATTGTTATTTATAAAAAATTGGAAACAGACTGGGGAAACAGGCCGGCTCTGCACTTCGGGGGCCGCACGGCGTATACACAGCCCTGATTAGTGCGTCTGTTGCTGCAGTGCCGGTGGTGGTTACGCTTCAGCTGAAATAATGTTTCATAGACATTGTGAACTTGGAACGCTTTGCAGTTTTACATCGCAGATGTTTCAACTCCATCCTCTTTTCTTTTGCATCCAGCCCTTTCGCCGCAGACTGTAGCGCTTTTCGTGTTGCTCTGAGCCATCACAGCAGAGAACGTGACTGATAAACCTCACTGGGAAATGAAATAAGGCTACCGCAGTGGTCTTTTAGCCTCTCGGCAGCCCCTTGAGTAGATTAGGTGGGGCAGTCGGTATCGGAAGTACTGATTCCTTGTTAGTGAAGACTCAGTGTTGGCCTGTGGAAGTTCAGATTGTCTACCTCTGTCTGGGTTGTGCGGCTTCATGCTGCAGGCCCAGGCTTTCAAGGTGGAATGCTCCTTTGCCGTCCCACAGAAAGCTAGCGGCATGTAGATGGATGTGAGCAACCTGTTTGCGGTCTCAAGTGGTACAGTCCAGGCACCGGTTGACCAGTTCACCTGCTGTTTTTGGGAAGAGCAGACTATAGTCGTAGCTACTTATGGGTGCAAATACTGTCTGCTTTATGAGAATGCACTGCATGGGTGGGGAAACAGGGAGATCTTTTTGCAAGAAAGCGGTTGAGGCTGCACACTTCCAGTGCAAAACAGATCGTCTTTCTTGGTGAGAGCATTGCCTGCAATTGCTCCTGTATTTCTGGCTGTTGTGGCTTTTGGGGAGGGGTGGGAAGTGAAGTGTTTTGATTTCTAGGGAAACCCACTGGGGCATAATCGTGACTTTAAATAATTCTGCACAGGGGTAGTTTCGTAGAAAAAGAGCTAGGGGAACTCATTAGCATAACGCATTAGCATATGCCACACCCCCTGACATCACCGGAAGTGTGTCATAAGGCCACACCCCCTGACGTCACCGGAAGTGTGTCATAAGGCCACACACCCCGCCCCCAACAGTCCTGGCCGCCGGCGCCGGCCTTGCAGCTCCACTGCCG
>NW_015166420.1:926122-976374 GCF_001447785.1 Gekko japonicus
ATGTGCCCCGCCCCCCGTACCTCACCCGGGGGAACTGCGATCCCCCGCGATCCCCCCCGAAATGACCTCTGATTCTGCATCAAGTGCACGTTTGGCCTTCTTGACGGATTGTCATCCGCTTTCTAGGCTTAGGGGTATTGAATGCTGGCTATTAGCTGTGGTCAGTGGCTATTAGCTGTGGTCAGTGGTTCTGTCAGTGGCTATTAGCTGTGGTGGCGAGATGCGATCTCCTTTCTCAGAGCCACTATACCTCTGCCCAGCAGTTGCCTGAGGGCTGTCGTCTCTATGCCTTACTTAAGAGCTTCCTGGGAACAACTACCGGCAACTCTTAGAAATGAGATGATCTCAGCAATCCCCAAACTGTCTAGGCAAATACCGGCCTGACACAGATGTTGGGGGTGGTGTCTGGGGAAGGCGGAGTCTGAGGAGGATGTGAAGTCACTTCTGGATGAAGCTCTGAAAATGTTCCCAAGTCTCTGTGGTCAAGACCATGGAGGCTAGGGAAATTTCCTAGAGCGTCCCCATGGAGACTATTTTCCCCCTCCCACTTCTCAATTTCCTGAGGGTGGGGGATAGGGACTGGGGGTGGGGGATTTTCCCACTGCGGCCTGGGCATTTGGGAAGCCTGTTTGGCCTACTGGGATGTTTAGTCTGATCCAGCAGGACTTCTGTTCTTAGAGGTAAGAAGCTTGTTATCGCCAGTTTCCTGGAAGAAGCAAGGGAGAGTGGAAGCTTGCCGGCTGTGACGGGGAAGGGACTTCCCGAGTCAACATGGCAACCGTGGGACAGGTTCACTTCCTAGACCCACAGAGGTATTCAGGGGCCAGCCAGGTCTTTGCCTAGGAGGGGGTGGCTTTGGATATGCCTAAAATGAATCAAACGCTTTGCGTTTGTCTCGAGGCTTTCTTGGTTTCTGCAGACAAAGGCGCTTCATGTGGTCTTCTGGTGTGCTCTGTGTGTTCTGCCCGGGAGCAGGTGAGCAAATAATGCAGAAAGCCCCCGGGGCACTGCGCGAGCCAACAAACAAACATTCCAACCGCCACCACCCCCCGCTGCACATATGCACATTGCTGGGGCCTGCAGAGCCAAAGGTACACTTCTTCAAAAGCACGAGCTCTTTGGAAACGGAAAGCGCTGTTTAAAAAATGAAACCACGAACCCCTCAAAATACGGGATAGGGCAGGCCCTGGGAGGTCAATTCTGTACCTTGGCCCCTTCACATGTCTCCTGATTCCCTTTGTCTCCTGAACCTCCTGCCCCTCGGCTTCATTGGATGCCCCTGAGTTCTAGTATTTTTGGAGGGGGAGAAAAAAATTCCCTTTGTCACCACTCTCCACACCATGTATAATTTTATAAACCTCTATCATGTCCCCCCTTTAACCGTCTCTTTTCTAAACTCAAAAGCCCCAGACTCTTTGGCCTTTCCTCGCAGGGAAGGTGCTCCAATCCCTTCATCCTCTCGGTCGTCCTCCTCTGAGCTTTTTCCAGCTCTGCCGTGTCCTTTTGGAGAGACGGTGACCAGAACTGTACACAGTATTCCAAATGAGGCTGCACCATAGATCTAAACAGGGGCACTACAATATTGGTTTTGTTGGGCTAGAAGGAGGCTCTTGTTCAGGCCTAGCTGCCGACTGGGACCCTGGATGGGTACTTAAGATAATATCTGCTCCTACGTGAGCCTCTGTGTATGTTTGAATCCTGGGATACTTTGAAGACGTATCTGGCGTCTCCGACGGCCCGCGGAGCAGTTCTAAGAAGTCGGCCTGTTCTGTCTTTGCCCTGGCACCGTGGGACAGACCAAACAAGCTTCCCCTCTCTCTTGTTCCTTTCAGGAAACTGGTGAGACAAACATTTGCAAAGTCTTTTGAAGGGTCGGCCAGCACTGCCAGCTTTCCCCCTCTCTCAGCGTTTCCTCTCTCCCTCTTGCTTTGGATCATTTGATGTCTGCCGGATGGCTTCTAGTGTTTTTGAATATTTACGTGTATGTTGCCGGATTTTTAGAAACAAGAATGTAAGCTGCGTTATGGATTGAGAAGGTGGGGTAGACGAAAGGCAGGAGCCTCCGGCTTTTTGAGCCTGCAGGCGCCTTTGGCATTCTGAAGGCTGTGGGCACGGCTGCCACCGGAGGCGGAGCCAGCCACAAAATGGCTGCTGCGGCTTACATTCAGTCACACAGTGAGGATCCTTGTGCTGTGAGGATCCCTGTGGTGGAAGCGGCTGCCAAAGCAACACTGTTAAAAAATCTGTTCAGCCAATCAGAAGCCCACTTTCTAAAAGCACTGGGGGCACCAGGAAAGGTGTTGGTGAGTGCCCTCGGGCACCGTGTTGGGGACCCTGACATGAGGTAAAGAAATTGCGACTCCTGAAGGGGAGAGATGAGAGTATCCAATTGTCTATCAGTAATCCCCACACGGAGCTGCGGTGGCGCAGGTGGTTAAGACGCTGAACTGCAGGCTGTGGAAGGTCGGTAGTTCAGCAGTTTGAGACCCAAGTGTGCCGCAGGACGGAGTGAGCTCCCGTCTCTAGTTCCAGCTCCTGCCAACCTAGCAGTTCGAAAGCAAGAAATTGCAAGTAGATAAATAGGTACCATTTTGGTGGGAAGGTAACAGCATTCCATGCGCCTTGGTGTTTAGTCATGCTGGCCACATGACCACGGAAACATCTTCGGACAGCGCTGGCTCTTCGGCTTGGAAACGGAGATGAGCACCGCAACCCTAGGGTCGGACTCGACTGGCTTTCAAGCAAGGGAAACCTTTACCTAATCCCCCCACACAGAGGAGGCTGCCTGTTGCATCTCTGTTGAGTTGTTATTCTGGCTTTGTTTCCTTCTGATTAGCTTCTGCTGGAGGGGAGGGATGGAGTGTATAGTCCTGTCTGCATCGTGGGGTGTGATGGGACCATTCAAATGTTTCAGATGCAGATGTGCAGGAAAATAGCTGGTTATATCCTGTATGAATTATGATGCTTATGTGAAAACGTAATATAATTTTGATTAAAAGAAGAAAGTGTTGCCTTCAGTTTAATTCAGCAAAGTTCTGAGAGTATGCACATTTATCACCCACAGTCTGGATCTTAGTCCTTCCCCCCCCCTTTTGTCCATTCATCTGAAAGTCCGTCCCCCCCTTTGCAGGCTTGACTAACCCTTCAGCGATTTCCCTTTGGCACGAGCCTCTCAAATTCCTCTGCGAAGGTGGCTGCAGTTATTTAAGAGGCTCCGGTGTTGGTGTTGGTCGTACAGCTCAAGATGACTCGGCATGCTGACTCTCTCTCTCCTGACTTCCGTGGCTTTGTGGAAGGAAGTGCAGATTTAATTAAAATAAAAGAAAAGGGGGTGGTGGGGACAGGGGGAGGGAGCCTGCATTCCTCCGAGCGGCCTTATCTCCGCTCCTTCCGCTGCCATTGACTCGGCTGTGTTTTTGCTCTGTTAGTCATGCGGACCTTGACCCCTGCCAGAGAGGCAGCATACTTGGGGATGAGAGAACCGATCTTATCGTGCTTATCCCTGAGACTGCGTCACTCGCTCAGGTGGGCAAGGATGGGGAGGAGTTTGTAGGTCGGAACTAGATACGTTTGAAGCTGACTTATACTGGATCAGGTCGTTTGTCCATCACGGTCAATATTGTCTGCTCAGACCAGCAGTGGCTCTCCAGGGTCTCAGGCAGAGGTCTTTCACGTCACCTCCTGCCTGGTCCTTTTAACTGGAGATGCCGGGGATTGAACCTGGGACCTTCCGCATGCCAAGCAGATGCTCTGCCACTGAGCCCCGAGCAGTGCTCGCTCTAAGTGGAGTCTTGTGAGCAAAAATTCTACTTTTGTGAGCTCCTGGCTTTAAAGCTGTGAGCGAGCGATGTGGCTGCTGCATAAAATAGTTTGCTCTGGAGCCATCCGTCCTGAGCTAAGACAAAAATGTGTGAGCCGGAGGCTAAAGAACTGTGAGCTTGCGCACACTAACTCAGCTTAGAGGGAACACTGGCCGTGGCCCCTCCCTTCTTGGGTCTCCAGATTTGGCCCCATCACAGAAGTTCTCAAACACTTTCCTTTTATCCCCCACAAGTGAATGCTTGCCACAGAGACCTACCAGGAAATAAGAGCACTGTGCATGAGGCTACTCTTACAGAGAGGGCTAACCCTCTGTCCCTGGCTCTGCGTTGCCAGAGCTTTAACATTAGGGTTGCAACCTCCATGTCGGGGCTTGGAGAGCTCCCAGAATTACTACTGACCTCTGGACTAAAGAGTTCAATTTCCCTGGAGGAAAATTGCTGTTTTGAGGGTAGACTCTATGGCAGGGGTGTCGAACTCATTTCTTACGAGGGCCGGATCTGACATAAATGAGACCTTGTTGGGCCGGGCCACGTATGTCATAAAATGTAATTCCAGGTAGCAGAGATATAAATTTTATAAAGGACACAAAGAAAATTAAAGATTTTTAAAAACTTAAAAACGGGCTTAAAACATTAGCACTCCTGCACTATTTTGCTTATTTAACAGTGTCTGATAAATGACACCTCTTGCTCTGAATGATTGCATCAAAATGTCTGTGCTGTTGCAATCTTGAGTCTGCTGTTCAGGTGTGTATCTGTAAGCTGCAAACCTACAATGATGCAGCAGCAGCAGAACTGGAAGAAGAAGCGGAAGACAGCCAGTTCCACTGCGAGCCTGATAGAAGCCCTCGGGGGGCCTGATCTGGCCCCCGGGCCGCATGTTTGACACTCCTGCTCTATAGCTTTACGCTCCACCCCTAATCTCCAGGGGTTTCCCAACCTGGCCACCCTACTTACTGTTAAGGATTCTGGAAAGGCTTGTGCTCTGTGCACTGGAGCATACACAGAGTTCTGTGCTTCAGGGGTTTCCGCAGCATGCAAGTCTACACATACATGGATTGCCAGCTATGTGATGCACATTTGGCATCTGCATGTTACTGCTGCTTGAACTTCTGATTGGCCAGGATCTTCCCCCCCCCAGATCTGAAATTGGAGGCACTGTTTTACCTGAAAAGCATCCACATTTTAGAATAGGGAACATTAAGAGTTTATCCACCAGCACAGGTGCCCTCTGGCCTTGTGGTCCTGCAGGAGCTGCTTCTCTGAGTCTGCTTTGTGGTTCGAAGGGAGTGTGCCCAGAGCAGTGACTTGGGCAGAGGCACAACAGGCAGCCTCCTTTTAGGGGCAGGTCATTATACTACATCAAGAGTTAATCTGGTCCCACTCAGCTTCAGACACACGGCAGAATTACCCACTCTTCTAACGGAGGCTACTTCTAAGATACTGAAGTAGTGCAGTGACTCATGCAGGGGTGCTGCTTCTCTGAGAGACAGGTAAATCATTTCTGTGTTTGCAAATCTTAACTGCATCTGATATGGAGAATTTCTCATCCTTGATGGAGGCTGCCCATGTAGAGCTTGTTGCTTCAGGACTGGCAGGAGCTTTCTATGAGTCTTCGTCCTGTCATGGAACTGTTTGGGGATTAGAATATAACTAAATGGGAAAGTAGTTTGTGTCAATAGACTCCCTTTATCGTGGAAACCCAGAGGACGACTATGTCACAGCCTTTGTGGAAACTTGGTATACTGTTATTTCCTTTCTTAAGGAACAAGAGATCCTTCCTAAAAGTTTGCAGTCTGCTAAAATGATTTATTTTTAAGTTATTTGGTGACGTGATTTATTTTGTAATATTTGTTCTTTGTTTGGTATGGTAAATTCTGGATACATTATTGTCTTTTCTTTTTGAACTTTTGGATACATTGGGGTTATGTAATGTATGGTCCTTATTTTTTTGCTTATGGTAATGTATGGTTCTTAGTGATTGTTTATTTTTTATAAATAAAAGGGGGGAATTAAAAAAAGAAGCATCTCTTAAAGAAGCAAAATTAATTCAGTTGTAGCATGTTACGTCCATGTGGGTGCTCAGGGAGAATGGTTGTTTGTATTAGTGCAGTTGTGTGGGTGGGTGTGCGTGGAGGGGGCAGATTTGATACTGTTGGTGCATCTAAGGCAGCCTCTGAAAACCAGCACCTGGGGCTAAGAATCATGATGTTCCTTTCAAGAAATTGCTTCTGGTATTCTCGCTATTCAGGTAGACCGCTCCTGCACAGAAGCTGTTGTGTGATGGGCTGCTGTTCTGTCGACATTGCTTGCATCTGATTCTTTTTTTCTGTGACCTTCAGCAGCATTCTCTGACTGTGCTATGCCGTGCCAGGCTGCAGGCGCAATGCCCCCACTGAGAACTTGCATCGGTATCTTTCTGCCAGGCCTGCTGCCCTTACTGAGCCTCTTAGTAAGCAGATCTGTACACTTTCCATCTACGGTCTTGAAAATGCGCTTCATGATGCCAAACAAATTGCATCTTTCATCTTCAACAACTTATTACATGATCTCAATTTCTTTTGCACCTCTGTCTGGGTTGTGCCATGGATAGACACCTGTATTGTAGGGTTTCACTACTTTCACTGCTGCATAGGATCGGGTGCATTTTTCAGGCTTCGAGCACTATGTTTTTTCCTCTCTTTTCCTCTCTCCGCTTCCTTTTAAATAGAACAAGCCGAAACTTTTGGGTACCTGTATCCAAAGGGCACACAATCGTAAACCAAATGATTGACTGCTTGGGGCCTTTTTTAATGATATCCTAAAATCTGTTGCCTGAAGAACATTGCCTGATCTTGCCTCAGTGGCTGGGCCTGCCTTGAGTGTAGGTTCATAGATGACGTTAGCACTTGGGAGAGAGAAAAAAATTAAAGGTACAGAGGAGCCGATTCCGGCAAGACCCAGGGGACGTCTAATCCCACCACCCTGTTTCCTTCCTGCTTAAACGTTCCTTCTCCCATTTTTGTTTTTAAAGATCATGCCACGTAACATCTGTCTGGACAGGCCACGTCATCTTACTTGAACAGCTATACCTGAAGAAGAATTCTGTGCAGGGCTATTGCCCAGTCTTGCAATAATTTCATATTGATTTATCTGATGGTTTTGCTCGATGTAAATCTGCATCTGAATTTTAATCCGTTTCTAAATCTGCATCTGAAATTTAATCCATTTTTAAATTTAATATTTTTTTTCAAAAATTGCATCTGAATAAAACAGTACTTCTGAAGCAAAAAGCATTGTTTTCTTTCTTTTTAAGCGGGTGCAAAAATGCCTTGTTGCAGCTGCCGTCTTGAAGTCAAATGAAAGGACGTGGACGACCCGTGCTTTAATCTTCCTAGGTGCAGTTTATACTCCAAAAAAGCTGTTGTGTTGGGAGGGGGAGCAAAATGAATTGGGACTGCAGGGGTTAAGTCTTCCTCTGTGCTCTAGCCCTGGTCTAGACACTAAGCATTTGTTAAAAAATCAATAACTATTGCAACATAAATATATATTGATCTTTTAAAATTGGGGGCACCTTTTTAATCCCTTTAAAAAAAAAAAACCCTTTCAAGGTATTACTCAGTTGGACTAATTGACAAAAACGTTGCCGCTGGAACTCTGTGCCTCATGAAAGAGCCTGCTTTCTCCCTTTCTAGGGACACTTTCCCCATCTCCTGACTTCCAACCCTACCCTCCTTATCTCCTGTCTTTGCCCTGGAAGGAAATGTTTTCTTCTCTAGTGTTCATATATCAATCCTGTTAGTACAAAATCCAATTACTTTAGGAATTATCTTTATTCTTACAGATAATACTGTGGTGGGATTGGATTCTACACTGTCTGGTAGCACAACTACCAAGCCCAACGGCACTTAGTAGACCATTGCTGTACCTTACGCTGAAAACTCCCTCTTAGTATTTATTGATTGCTTAAAAAAAATATCCACCATTCCTCCAAAGGACTCGAAACAGCATTTATGATACCCTTTATCGTATCTTTGCAAAGATTTTGGGCAGTAATTTAACCTGAAAGATTGTGCCACGGTCAATTCAGTGAGCTTCATGGCTAAGCAAGGATGAGAATCCGGGTCTCTCCATCGCAGGGCCGACACTCTATCCGTTGACACCCACCCAGTTCTCCTAAGACTGGTCTTGTGTGTGTGTGCTTTATTTGCCCTCTTCCTGCCTGCTCTTTTCTTCCTTTCTCCCTGTCTTTCTTCCTTCCCCACAGAAGCGCTCTTAATACCGAGAGGTTTTGTCATTCTCAGCCAGCCCGTGCCAAATTTCCCTTTTCAGAGTCCTTTAAAGAGCTTGTAAGAAGCTCCCGGAGGGGTAGCGCGGAGCAAGGAAAATCGCTGGCACGGGGCGAGTGGTCGGTGAATCCGAGGTCCGCTCATTTCCCAGGATCTGGGCTCTTTGCAGAGCTTCGGGGTTGCTGGAAAACAGGTCCGCTTCTCTTAATCCTTCCTCTGTCCTTTGTGGCGGCTGCAAAGCGGAGGAACCGGAGGCCTTGTTGCTTGAAATGGGGGTGGGAGGGGGGTGTTGTCGTTGATGGAGGGGTGTTCTGGCGCAAAGGAGTCCAGCATCCACTCCGCTCGGGCCTCAGGAGGGTGAGAAAGTTGACCGGCAGCTGTGAAATGGTAGTAAACGACGAGGTCCTCCTGCTGGGACTGTTCTCAGCTGGAACCGGAGAAGGGGGGTGTCTTGTTGGCGGACGGGCTAACAGAGCCAGACGTTTTTGCACTGGGGAACAATAGACGGAGCAGAGCATTTCCCCAAAAGTTGGTGATTTAAGGGACAGGGCTTTTTTTGTTGTCGGAGGGGTAGGATGTGTGTGGGGGTCTGAGTGGAATCTGGAGGCACACTTTGTACCTTGGAGAGCTGTGTCGTGTTGCATTCTGCCCCAGTGGTGGGGATTGCCAGAGGAAGCGGAACAGCATTTAGTTTCCTTTGAGAGAGAGAGAGAGAGAGAGAGAGAGAGCGCGCATTGGAGATGTCTTCCCGACCAAAGAGCGTTGGCAGTTTTGCCAGGCGTACTGCATGGGTGCCCTGACCTGGATGGCCCAGGGTAGCTCGATCTTGTAAAATCTCAGAAGCTAAGCAGGGTCGGCCCTGGTGAGTCCTTGGATGGGAGACCACCAAGGAAGCCCAGGGTCCCAATGCAGAGGCAGGCCATGGCCAGCCACCTCTGAATGTCTCTTGCCTTGAAAACCCTACGGGCTGGCCATAAGTCGGCTGTGACTTGACGGCCCTCTCCTCCTTATGGAAGCCTTGACTTTCAAATCCCAGCCCCCATGTTAGAAAACACCACCGCGTGCCCAAACTGCGACCCAAAACCCACTTATTCATCGCAAAGTGCCAACACGGCAATTTAACCTGAATACTAAGGCTTTACTTTAGAAAAAACAACTCATACGTTAACTTAAGATGATCCAAATGAAGTAAGGAAAGCAATCCCAAATGCTTACATTTACTTTAAATTATTTGGGAGAGAATTTGACACTTTAATGGTGGTCTGGGCCTGGCTGGGGCAATGGCACGCGTGCCCACAGAGAGGGCTCTGAGTGCCACCTCTGGCACCCGTGCCATAGGTTCGCCACCACTGATCTAGGTCACGAGTTCTGTCATGCCTGGCGCATGGGGAGCCAGTGTGGTGTAGTGATTAGAGCACCAGACTAGGATCTGGGGGACCCAGGTTCGAATCTCCTCTCTGCCGTGAAAGCTCGCTGGGTGACCTTGGGCCAGTCACACACTCTCTCAGCCTAGCCGAGCTCACAGGGTTGTTTGTGAGGAGAAAATGGAGGAGAAGAGAACAACGTCAGCCACTTTGGGTTCCCATTGAGGAGGAGAAGAGGAGGAGATTGGATTTGTACCCCGCCCTTCACTTGGAGTCTCAGAGCGGCTTCCAAACTCCTTTCCCTTCCCCTCCCCACAACAGACACCTTGTGAGGTAGGTGGGCTCTGGGAGAAACTGCTCTTTCAAGAACAGCTCTGACAGAACTATGGCTTGCCCAAGGTCATCCAGCAGCTGTGAGTGGAGGAGTGGGGGATCAAACCCAGTCCTTCCAGATTAGGGTCCACGCACTTAACCACTACACCAAACTGGAGAAAGCTGGGGTATAAATGAAGTAAATCAAATAAAATGTGTAGCCTCAAGGACTGGAAACTTGTTGACTTTTATTTCTTTTTTTAAAAATACGTGAAAACTGAGAGCCTGTGGAGGCTACCTTTTTTGGGGGGTGGGGGGAGGTAATGTTTGCCTGTAATTACTGATAACACAAGCAGAGCATCCGTGGAGGGCACTGAAGCACGCCTACGTGCAGGGCTATTTTGGGGCAGGAACGCACAGGAACGGAGTTCCGGCTGGCTCCCAAGTTGACCACACCCGGCAGGAACTCATTAGCATAATAGGCCACACCCAACAGCAGAAACTCATTAGGATTGGCTATATTAGGGGTGTGTGGCCTAACATGCAAAGGAGTTCCTGGTACAAAAAAGGCCCTGGGTTTTGACAACAAACAAGGTAAACAGAATAACAAGCAAAAGGTGGGTGTGGCTGGATGAGCACACTTCTGGTAACATGGGGGCGTGGCCTAATATGCTAACGTGCTGCGCTGTCAAGGGTGTGACCTAATATGCTAATGAGTTCATGCTGTTGGGTGTGGCCTATTATGCGAATAAGTTCTTGCTGGGCTTTTTCTACAAAAAGAGCCCTGCGCTACGTGACAGCAGATTTCCCCCAAATCCCAAGGCTGTATATTCCTCCTGCATCTGCCGATTTCATGTAGCCCTTCTCATCTCTTTCTCCCTCCCTCCCTCTCTGCACGTTCTGTGGTTTCTCACACACCGTTAGCCAAGCGCACGGATCCTACAGGCGAATTGCCCATTCGGGGAACCAATAAAAACCATTAAGGTTTCTTTTTGGTCGACTCTCCCCGGCAGGCGTCACTTTTCAGTGAACACCATCCCGATGCAGTGGTGGTGATCAGACTGCAGACTCTCAGCCACGCACACACCTTCCTTCCACCTGCTGGTTCACCTCCTGGTGTTGACATGATGCCATCGGTATGCCTGGTGCTTTGGAAAAATACAAGGGGAAGGGTCTCTGCCCAGATGAGCTTACAGTCTAAAACATAAGACAGCGGAGTTGAAAAAGGGAGGTGGGGGTGGTGATAAAACCGGGAAGACCCTGCATCCATCCCACTTACGCGTGCCTTAGGCCAGAGGCCCCCAATATGGTGGCGGAACCAATAAAAACCATTAAGGTTTCTTTTTGGTCGATTCACCCCAGCAGGCGTCACTTTTCAGGAAACACCATCCCTATGCAGTGGTGGTAATCAGACTGCAGACTCTCAGCCACACACACCTTCCTTCCACCTGCTAGTTCACCTCCTGGTGTTGATCTGATGCCATTGGTATGCCTGGTGCTTTGGAAAAATACAAGGGGAAGGGTCTCTGCCCAGATGAGCTTACAGTCTAAAACATAAGACAGCGGAGTTGAAAAAGGGAGGTGGTGGGTGGTGATAAAACAGGGAAGACCCTACATCCATCCCAGTTACACGTGCCTTAGGCCAGAGTTCCCCAATATGGTGGCCATGGGTGCTGTGGCACCCACAGACACTTTTCCTGGCACCCGCCAAGTGTTGTTAGAAGATGGTGGTTGGGCCTGGTGTGGCTAGGTTTGCCAGCCTCCAGGTGGGGCCTGGAGATCTCCCGCTTATACAACCGATCTCCAGCTGACGGAGATCAGCTCCCCTGGAGAAAATGGCTGCTTTCAAGGGTGGACTCCAGCGTTCCCTCTAAGCTGAGTTAGTGTGAGCTAGCTTTCAGTTTTTTAGCCTCCAGCTCACACATTTTTGTCTTAGCTGAGGAAGGGTGGCTCCAGAGCAAACCCGTTTATCCAGTAGCCAAATTGCTCGCTCACAAGTTTAATGCCAGAAGCTCACAAAGTAGAATTTTTGCTCACAAGACTCCACAGCTTAGAGGGCGCATTGGACTCTATGGCATTGTACCAGGCTGAGGCCCCTCCCCAAACCCCGCCCTCTCCTGGATCCACTCCCAAAGACTCCAGGTATTTTCCAACCCAGACCTGGCAACCTTAGGTGAGGCTTTTTGTCCAGCAAGGCTTCTGATTGGCCATTTGAGATTTTATCGCCCGTGCAGGTTTTTAAATACATTGTTTTGGCAAGAGCTGTCACCACAGTGCAAGGATCTTCAGTGGGCAACTGAAGGTAAGCTACGGCAGCCATTTTGTGGCTGGCTCCGCCTCCTGCAGCAGCCATTTTGTAGCGACGTCTACCGATCTGTGTCAGGATTCCAAAGGTGCCCACAGGGAAAATAGACAGGAAAAAACCTAGAGATTTTTGTGTGTGTATATTTTGTTGTCGTTCAGTCGCACAGTTGAATCCGACTCTTCATGTCTGCCTAGCGTCTGCTTAGCATGCAGAAGGTCCCAGGTTCGGTTCCTGGCATCTCCAGTTGAAAGGGCCGGGCAGTAAGTAATGAGAAAAACCTCCTCCTGAGACCCTGGAGAGCCGCTGCCAGTCTGAGTAGACAATATTGACCTTGATGGACCGAGGTTCTGATTCATTATAAGGCAGCTTTGTGTGTGTTGTGTGTTCATTGAACCTTGGGGCCCCTTGCATATGAAGTGTGCGTTTGCACCCCTGACCTATGATGGCTGTTCCTTTAATTCCCAGCTGACTGGGAATCTCTTAGGCTTTCTAAAGGATGTGTTGCAAATAGCAGTTGCCTTTCAGCCTGGCCTTTCTACATTGGCTTGCAACTTCCTCCACAGGTAGACAAAGGCAGAGATCAGTAGGCGGTTGTGGCTTCTTAAGCCGGCTAGCTGTGGTTCTGCCTGATGGGTCTAGTTTACACAAAGGCGCCTTATACTGAATCAGACCCTTGGACCGTCTAGGCCAGACTTGTCCTTCTATCCCATGATTTTTGAGCTTACTTAGGAGCCTTTGATGAGGAACTTTATCAAAAGCTTTCTGGAAGTCAAGGTAAACAATATCTATTGGATCCCCCTTGTCCACATGTTTGTTCACCCCCTCAAAGAACATTAACAAGTTAGTGAGACAAGATCTTCCCTTACAGAAACCGTGCTGAGTCTGCCTCAATAGGTTTTGTTCATCTATGTGCCTACTAATTCTTTCCTTAATAATGGTTTCCACCAATTTACCCGGAATCGACGTCAGACTGACTGGCCTGTAATTTCCCAGATCTCCTCTGGAACCCTTTTTAAAGATGGGAGTGACATTAGCTACCTTCCAGTTATGTTCTTACGTCTACTCAGACTGGCAGTGGATTTCCAGGGTTGCAGGCAGAAGATTTTTACATCTACTACCTCGTCCTTTACCTGGAGATGCCGGGGATTGGACCTGGGACCTTCTGCATGCAAAGCAGATGCTCTTATGTTGGGGAAACTAGGAGGGCAGGAACCTTTCCTAGGGCTCCCATCCCACCAGATTCGATAAGGGAGAGGGAATCAAACTGGCAGGACCCTATAGTCCCAGAGAGAGAGAGACAGAGACAGAGACAGAGACAGAGACACAGAGAGAGAGAGCACTGTTCCAAAGTTAAAACCATTTGTTGAAAATTTAAACCCATAACACAAAAGTATTAAAGTGAATAGCAATTTAGCAGTCATCATGCAGAAAAACCCCCCATCACCTATTAGAAAATTAGTGCACTTATAAATATGTTTATCAGGAATATATTCTCGCTTTCCTCAAGGCCTCAAGGGGGCCGTTGTCCAAGGAGAGCCCCAAACAACGGCCGTCACCAATATTATATACCTTTCGGATCCAAAGGGACTGTCAATCAGAAATGGGAGGCGCTCCGACCATAATCAGACCATTCCCTTTCTTGGCAAGATGCATGTTTACTTTCTGACTTGGGACTCCTGATCAGAGTTTCTGTTTCTCAGAGGTCAATAACACTGATAACTATATGTTGAGACTTCAAGAATGGCGCTACTTGCCACTGGAATGTATCAACACCCCCTAAGGCAAAAGTCGTGTACCGGGCAGTCTGTATTACGAAGGCTAAAGCACGAGCTGAGCCCTGAAGGGAAACCAAACATTCAGCTGTAGAAACAAATACAAAGTGGGTTTGCACGGGATTGAGGCTCAGTTGAGGCCCCGACACTCTACCACCGAGCCACTCTACCATTGCCCCTTCCTTGGGGACATGCTACAGACACAAGATCAGACCAAGGATCCATCTAGTCCAACCCGATGGCCTGAAGTCAACAGGCACTCTGTTATTGGCTCCCTTGCAACAGATATTCAGAAGCGTGCGGCCTCTATGCTAGATGAGACCAAAGGCGTCTCTGGTCCGGCATTCTGTTCACACAGTGGCCGAACAGCTGAGTTTGCAGAGCGTTCCCTGCGCATGTCAGTTTCGGGGAAATTTAAGTATCCCCGACATTTTTAAAAGAGTTTCAGATTTTTGTGCACACCTGGGGACCGCCCCATGTGTGCACAAAACTCTCCCTCCCCCCCAGTTGCCCCCGGTGCGCGGATTTAGGTATCCGCACACCAGGGGGCGACTTGTCTATTAGATATATAGATACAAAGTGGGTTTGCAAGGCTCAGTTGGGGCCCCGACACTCTGCCACCGAGCCTCTCTACCATTGCCCCTTCCTTGGGGACATGCTGCAGACACAAGATCAGACCAAGGATCCATCTAGTCCAACCCGATGGCCTGAAGTCAACAGGCCCTCTGTTATTGGCTCCCTTGCAACAGATATTCAGAAGCGTGCGGCCTCTATGCTAGATGAGACCAAAGGCGTCTCTGGTCCGGCATTCTGTTCACACAGTGGCCAAACAGCTGCTGTTCTTTGATATCAGGGCTGACAGCTGTTGATTGGGCCAGTCCGCCGTACATTTGTCTGAGAAAAAGATATTTAACCCAGTAGCCGTCATCACGCGCAGATGCAACAAGAAGCGGCCGCAGCTGGAAGGGCAATTTCTCTGGTTCTTCATGTTCCCTCCCGTCTTTGCCTGTGTAATTGTATTCCCTTCTTTTTAATCTTGCGTGTGTGCAGAAGTCGTCTGGGGTTTTTTTTTGCATTCCCTCCCGTCTTTGCATGTGGAATAGTATTCCCTTCCCCTGCGTGGGATCATCGGAGAAGTCTTCTCTGGTTAATGACCCAGATGTCCTTTTGTTTTTAGCCAATTGGCTCTCCCCACCTCCCTTCCCGCACCCCTGGCAGAATAGAGCTTCACAAGACTCTTTGGCTGCCGGCCCACAAATTGCTCCTCTTACGAGAAAAAACATACGATATTAACAGTCCATTGGGTCAGGGCTGCGAGGGTCACGATTGCTGTGTGGGGGGGGGGCGGGGCGGAGGGAGTTTGGCAACATCTTTTCCTTCTTGGAGCTTTTTCCATTTGCTTCTGGGATGCGTTTGGTCCTTCCTTACTGGCTCACGGACTCCTCCAGCTGCGCTGAGAGGGGGAGAAAGTGGCTTTCCGCTCGAGAATCTGGGGCTGGGAACCTCTTTGCAGGCGGCGGCTTCTTGTAGGTGGATTGGCGCATCAGCCGCTCTCGATGGACCACTTAAGTCAGTCCGTCTGGGGGAGAAAAGAATGTTAAGGGGCTGAGATACTTGGAACTGTTGCCAGTGGTGGCGTCCAAGTTTACTTAAGTTACGAGCCTGCTGGTACCCATGACTGCTGTAACGTAGCAGTGAGTGGCGAAATATTATGGTATTATACCCCACCCTTCACTACCCAAAGGTGTCTCAGAGCGGCTTACAAACTCCTTTCCCTTCCCCTCCCCACAACAGACACCCTGTGAGGTAGGCGGGGCTGAGAGAGCTCTGACAGAAACTGCTCTTGTTCAAGAACAGCTCTTATCAGAACTACGGCTTGCCCAAGGTCATCCAGCAGCCACGAGTGGAGGAGTGGGGAATCAAACCTGGGTCTACCAGATTAGAGTCCGCGCACTTAACCACGACACCAAACTGGTAGGCCGTGGTGTAGTGGTTAGACAAAAGACAGCGGAGATCTGGTTTCACGTGAACACAGGGATGCAAGGAGCGGCCCAATCCTGTATCAGTCCTTCGCTCTGTCAAGATCAGTGTTGTCTACTCAGACTGGCAGCGGTTCTCTGGGGTCTCAGGCTGAGGTCTTTCCCATCAGCCGCTGCTGGGTTCTTTCCCCTGAGATGCCACAGATTGATCCTGGGACCTTCTGCATGCCAAGCAGATGCTCTGCCACTGAGCCACGGCCCCTTTGGGTGTGAGGCTAACCCAGGGACTGAATTCACTCCAGAGAGAAGAACAGTCGGGTCACCTTCATGCTAACATGTTATTTTATTGAAGTAACCAAAGTAGGATATGAACAAAGAACAGAATCAATTGTATATAAGCCCCCCCCAATAATAATAAAAGAGACGTTCCTTGTCTGCTCACCGAGCCCTACAAGAAGGGGTTGTTGAAGAAGCAGCCCCGAACGTCCAATTCCATACTATTTTATATGCTTCTGGTCACCTAAAGGATTCAGTGCAAGATGCCAAGCAAATGGGGCGGCGCTGCAAACCAGACCCCACCCCCTTACCAATGGTAAAATTAGCAATGCGCTTTTTACCTAGATACATATTTTTGCCCTATTCTCTTCAGGTAGTATTGTCCCCTCAGCCCTAATCTCTAATGTTTAGGCTAAGTGTCTGGCATATGGATGGCCTGAAAGCTATGAATCCAAGGAAAAGGGCACAACTTTAATTTTATGCCTAGGTTGCTAGCAAGAGAACACAGGCTCATGGGATACATGAACCAAAGAACAGAATATGTTGTCAAAGGCTTTCACGGCCGGAGTTCATTAGTTGTTGTCAGGGGTCATTTCGTAGAAAAAGAGGTGCAGGAGCTCATTGGCATAACTCAGCATGATTTATTTGCATAGGCCACACCCCCTGACCTCAACGGAAGTGTGTCAGAAGGCAACACCCACTGCTCAGGCTCCTCTGGACTGTTTTGGATTGCTTCTTCTTCTTCTTCTCCTCCTCCTCCTCCTCCTCCTCCCTCTTCTTCCTCTTCTTCCTCTTCTTCCTCTTCTTCCTCTTCTTCCTCTTCTTCCTCTTCTTCTTCTTTGTTTAGGCTAAGTCTCTGGCATATGGAGGGCCTGAAAGCTATGAATCCAAGCAAAAGGTATATCTAAAGGGCACAACTTTAATTTTATGCCTAGGTTGCTAGCAAGAGAACACAGGCTCATGGGATACATGAACCAAAGAACAGAATATGTTGTCGAAGCCTTTCACGGCCGGAGTTCATTAGTTGTTGTAGATTTTCCGGGCTGTATGGCCACGGTCTTGGCATTGTAGTCCCTAACGTTTCACCAGCAGCTGTGACTGGCATCTCTAGAGGTAGGCAGGCAATTTCTATCTATATATGTTAGGCAGGTAATTTATATAATTTATACAATAGCACTACAGATAAGATTAGAATTTCGACAGCCAATCCATATGCAAAAGAACCTCCTCAGGAAAGCTCCTTCATTAGCATGTCAGAGCCTGGGGAACTCCTATAAGATACTGACTCAGCCCTACCCCACCTTCCTGAGTAGATATACATTACCCGCCTACCATTTTTCTTCTCACCTTGATACAGAGAGTACTCCATCTTCCTGTGTTATACCTCTGAAGATGCCAGTCACAGCTGCTGGCGAAACGTCAGGGACTACAATGCCAAGACCACGGCCATACAGCCCGGGAAATCTACAATAACCAAAGAACAGAAGTGAGCTATAGCAAAACCAGCACAGAAATAAGGAACAGGAAGACCCAGGCTCATGAAAACCCAAATTCTGCCACAGCCCCTTCCCTTCACTGTGCTCTGACAGTTGAAAGGGAGGTTTAAGCAGAAGAGAGGCTGTGAGTCAGTGGCAGAGCATCTGCTTGGCATTCGGAAGGTTCTGGGTTCAATCCCGGCATCTCCCACTAGAAGGATCAGGGAGTAGGCGATGGGAAATTCCTCTGCCTGAGACCCTGGAGAGCCGTTGCCAGTTTGAGGAGACAGTTTTGACCTTGATGGACTGATTTCGGATAAGGCAGCTTCATGTGTTTTGGAGAGGAAAGCAGGAAGGGAATGGTGTATTTTGTTTCTTATAGTGAGCTTTTCCCAGAGCCAGCTTGATAAGCACAGCAGAGTCAACAGTAAAGCCTTTTCTGGAGTGTACAAACTGCGTTGGGGTGTGTGTGAGAGAGAGAGCATCCCCCTCTTGCAGGATTAGCATTGAATGCCATCTTGTAAATCATTCCGACAATTCCTACGTAGCTTCCATCTGTTTTACGCTTTCCGGTATCTTCCTTCATGCAGATAATGGCATTTTATCTTATTTATTCAACCCAGCCCTGGTAGATCCCCCGACTTTTCTCTCTGCTTGGGTATGACCCCTTGGTTTTTTATTCATGGTTGTGTCGATTATTCTGGCTTCCAACAACACATGAAATAATATTTCTTGTATTGTGTCTACTCCTTTCCCATCAGCAAACCTCTTTGGGTCTAAAGCAGTGTTCCCTCTAAGCTGAGTTAGTGTGAGCTAGCTCACAGTTTTTTAGCATCCAGCTCACACATTTTTGTCTTGGCTCGGGAAGGATGGCTCCAGAGCAAACTAATTGATGCAGTAGCCCAATCACTCACTCATGACTTTAATGCCAGTAGCTCACAAAGTAGAATTTTTGCTCACAAAACTCCACGGCTTAGAGGGAACATTGGTCTAAAGTCTGTTTTCTTGAGTCACTCGGCACCGCTTCTTATGTTTCCCGCAGGGAGCTCTCATTGAGAGGCACCTCTCTCTCCCTCTCCACACACAACTGCTTACGTCCTCTCCCCGCTGAAGTGCCAGGTGGAAGTCCCTTTAGGGCGAGGTGCCTTCTTGGAACTGGCCCGGACTTGCCTTTTGCTCAGCCGTGCCCTGAAGTACGTGTCGGCATTGGCTCGTGTACCTCTGCTAAGTGTTCTCTCTGTGTTTGGCTTTTCTTACAGTCCGGGTATCTAATTCTCAACGTGGCCGACCCTGTGGATACTTAAATCCAGAGCCTGGAGATTGTACTGTTTCAATGTGTTGTTTAAAATTGGTTTTAAATGTTAAATGTTAAGTTGTATTAATATTGATGGGAATCCACCCTGAGCCTGCTTGCGGGGAGGGTGGGATAAAAAGGTAAAGGTAAAGGTTCCCTTGCTCAAAAGCCAGTCGAATCCGACTCTAGGGTTGCGGTGCTCTTCTTTGTTTCAAAGCCGAAGAGCCAGCGCTGTCCGAAGACGTTTCCGTGGTCATGTGGCCGTCATGACTAAACACCAAGGCGCACGGAACGTTGTTACCTTCCCACCGAAGTGGTCCCTATTTATCTACTTGCAGTTTCTTGCTTTCGAACTGCTAGGTTGGCAGGAGATGGAACTAGAGATGGGAGCTCACTCCATCATGCGGCACCCGGGTCTCGAACTGCTGAACTACTGACCTTCCACAGCCTGCAGTTCAGCGTCTTAACCACTTGAGCCACCGCAGCTCCATATGAGGGTGGGATACAAGTACAATAAAATAAAAAAAAGAAATACATGGACAGGGTAGATCATTCTACAGACTTGGGGCTGGATCTCCAGGGCATGTCTTTCGTCATGTCTGCAGGCGGGGAGCCACACAGGTTGGCTCAAGCCGGGGGCGGGTGGCTCCACGTCCCGCGACTGGGGAAGGGTCAACACTGACCCTTGGCCCGGATCGTGCCGCTCTCCATATTTTGCCCTTGCCGTTATTTTCAACTGTAATTGAATAAAGTGGCCCATAATTCATCCAACCTTCCATGTCTGACTCTTTATTCCGAGAATGGGGGCAATGGACGCACCCCTTGTACGCTCTGCGTTCCTCCAGTACATGGAAGGGAAGGCCAGAGAATGATTTTGGCCCAAGAGGCAAGGGCTTGGGGGAGGGAGGGAGGGAGGGGGGCATCCATTTTCAGTAAAGGCCTTTCAAGAGGAGGCTTGACTCGATTGGGGGTTCTAATTTTGGCCGCCGCCTCTCGTGCTTTGCCCCTCCCCATCAAATTGCCCTGGGGGGAAAAGCTGCCTCAGCTACACTGAGCCACTCTCTTTGATTAGCGAGGAAATATGATTCAAGCCGCTTCAATTATTTATGCCCAATTTGCTTAATTCCCCGAGTCGGTGCTCTCGATGCAAAACTACAAAGTAGATTTGGAAAGAAGAGCGGGTGGGGGCGAGGGCGTGCTTGCTGCCCCCCCCTCAACCGAATTTCTCCTTTTTTTCTTGCCACCATGCAGAATCCCGCACGGCAAAGTTGGCCCAGGAGTTCAGAGGCGCTGCATAGCCCAGAGGTCGGTCAAATGCTTTGCACGCAGAAGGTCTTGGGCTCACTACCTGGCACTGCCAGTTGCAAGCAGCTCAGGAATCGGGTGTTGGCAAAGATCTTTCTTTGCCTGAGTCCCCTGAGAGCCCCTGATACATAGATATGTAATACACATAAGCATGTGTACAAAACTGGCATATACTGAATCAGACCACAGGTCCGTCGAAGTCAGTCTTGTCAACTCAGACTGGCAGCGGCTCTCCAGGGTTTCAGGCAGAGGTCCTTCACATCGCCTACTACCTTACCCCTTGAAATAGAGCTGCCGGGAGTTGAACCCGGGACTTTTAGCCTGCAGGTTTGCCAGGTCCCCGCCGGATTTGGGGGCTCTGGAACATCCCTGACATGATGACATCATCATGTTGGGGATGACGCTCTGGTTTTTGGGCAAAGCTCTATGGTAAAACTGGCTTCAAACCATAGCGTTTTGTCCTCAAACCAGAGCATCGCCGTGCAACATCTCCAATGTGATGACATCCCTTCTGGCTGACGTCATTGCGTTGGGGACGTCATGCGGCAACATCACTGTTTGGGGGTGGAGTTTCCCCTGGGCAGAAGCCCCAAAAACCAAGGGAACCCCCACCAGGACCTGGGGACTGGCAACCATGTCTGCATGACACTTCAGTCCTGGTCCCGTTCACTCCCTCCCTTCTTTCACAGCTGCTGTTAATAGAAATTGAATACCCTAATAGATTCGATCCTGGATTTCAAGCATCTCCTCTAGAATTAGATCATAGTGGAGGATGAGAATTAGAGGACTGCGATGTTTGAGGTGGAGGCTTTCAAAGGGGAAGGCTGAAGAAGGGGAGGAGGAGGAGATTGGATTTATACCCCGCCCTTCACTACCCGAAGGAGTCTCAGAGCGGCTTACAAACTCCTTTCCCTTCCCCTCCCCACAACAGACACCCTGTGAGGTAGGTGCGGCTGAGATAGCTCTGACAGAAACTGCTCTTTTTCAAGAACAGCTCTGACAGGACTATGGCTTGCCCAAGGTCATCCAGCAGGTGCAAGTGGAGGAGTGGGGAATCAAACCCGGTTCTCCCGGATTAGAGTCCGCGCACTTAACCCCTACAAGAAGAAGAAGAAGAAGAGATTGGATTTATACCCCGCCCTTCACTACCCAAAGGAGTCTCAGAGCGGCTTACGAACTCCTTTCCCTTCTCCTCCCCACAACAGACACCCTGTGAGGTAGGTGGGACTGAGAGAGCTCTGACAGAAACTGCTCTTCCAAGAACAGCTCTTATCAGAACTACGGCTTGCCCAAGGTCATCCAGCCAGGGGCAAGTGGAGGAGTGGGGAATCAAACCCGGTGCTCCCAGATCAGAGTCCTCGCACTGAACCAGGACACCAAGCTGCAACAAACTGGCTGAGCCCTGGTGAGCTCAGACTCTCTCACTAAGTTCTTGACGATCTGCTGTGCTTTAATGGTCCTTGGTGCGTTATCTCTGCTTCCCCCCCCCCAGCAATGCTGACACACGCTGCCTGTGGTCCCCCATCTAAGACCAGCCCACCCCTCTCGCTGCGTTTTCTGCAAGAGATGTTAATTAGCTAATGTATTCCAGGGCACCGGCCACGTCTCTGCCGGTGTGATTTGTGGCCCATTTGTCTAATGCGGAGAAAAGAAGAGACGATGACAGCCTTTGTGACAGTTGTGATTTTCAGTTGCTTGGAGTCTAACACCTTTTGGCTGCCTTGGAGGGGAGTCTTTCCAAGGGAGCAGAAATACTCAGAAACTAAGAAGATCTTCCAGCTCGTAGGGAAATGTACAGCAGAGCTGAACTTCTGAGAGGTGTTACACACTTGACATTTTAACCAGTGGTTGTGGTGGTTGTTCAGTCGCACAGTCGAGTCCGACCCATGGACCACATCACGCCAGGCCTTCCCGTCCTCTGCCGTCCTCCGGAGTCTGCTTAATTTCATGTTTGCTGCATCGATAACACTGTCTAACCATCTCATCCTTTGCCGTCCCCGTCGTCTTTGACCTTCAGGCTTTCCCAGCATCAGGGTCTTTTCCAGTGAGTGCTCCCTTCTCATTGGGTGGCCAAAGTATTTGAGCTTCAGCTTCAGTCTCTGGCCTTCCCGGGAACAGTCAGGGTTGATTTCTTTTAGCCACTGGGGAGTTTCACAGTTGGCTGATGGGTTGCTGGCCTCCAGGTGGAGCGTACGGCCGATTCCCCAGTAGAGTTGCCAGCTTGGGTTGGGAAATACCTGGAGATTTGTGGGCGGATCCTGAGAAGGGTTTGGAGAGGGGAGGGACTTTGGCGGGGTATAATGCCATAGAGTCCACCTTCCAAACAGTGTTCCCTCTAAGCTGAGTCAGTGTGAGCTAGCTCACAGTTTTTTAGCCTCCGGCTCACACATTTTTGTCTCCGCTCAGGAAGGATGGCTCCAGGGCAAACTAATCGGTCCAGTGGCCAAATTGCTCGCTCACAACTTTAATGCCAGTAGCTCACACAGTAGAATTTTTGCTCACAAGACTCCGCAGCTTAGAGGGAGCATTGCTTCCAAAGTGACCCTTTTCTCCAGGTGAACTGATCTCTGTCTCCTGGAGATCAGGTGTAATTCTGGGAGATCTCCAGCTGCCACCAGATGACAGAGGTCATGTCCCCTGGAGGAAATGGCTACGTTGGAGAGAGGGTTGGTTGGCATCCCTACCTGTTTGTTTGTTTGTTTGTTTGTTTATACCTTCAATTTGTACCCCGCTCATCCCCGAAGGGCTCTGAGCAGCTTACACGGTGCATGGTGCAGAGACCTATGCAGAAACCCTAACTATGGCCACAGTACGTCTGGGGTGAAGGGAGCCCTACCAGGTACTCTCCCGGCTCCGATCATTCGTTTATCCGGCGAGTGGGCGACTTCTTCCAGTTGAGCTCTCACCCCACCCTCCCCAGTCTCCACCCTCAGATCTCTAGGAATTTCCTAACCGGGTTCCCTGGAGAGAATTGGTGATCCTAGTACCCCCACTTGGGCTGGTCCAGCCCAGGGTAAATGGTTGTGTCCGGGCTTAGGGGAGGCGGCCATCTGAGGAGTCGTGGGAGGTGCGGGGCTCATTGGCTCTATCTCCCTCCCTCCTTTGAAGGGACAGGACCCGGGTGGACTGGGGAACGGGGCCTTCGCCCAAGGCTGTTTTTTTTCTCCCAGTCCATGCCTAGTGCTACCGCTGAAGCTTGCGGGAAGGATTCGGAGCTAGGCTGTTACCAGCCTCTTCTAGGCGGCATTTGGAGGTGTCCGGCTATTACAATCCATCTCCAGATGATAATCAACCAATGGGTTGAAATTAAATCAAAAGAGTTATCAGCTAAACATTCGGAAGAACTTCCTGACAGAGCGGTTTCTCAGTGGAACAGGCTTCCTCGGGAGGTGGTGGGCTCTCCTCCTTTGGTGGTTTCCAGACAGAGGCTAGATGGCCATCTGACAGCTATGCTGATTCTGTGATCTGAGGCAGCTCACGAGAGGGAGGGCAGGAAGGGTTGCCACAGTGCTTAGTTCTCGTGGCCCTTTCTTACACGCCCAGGGAAATGCTGATCGCCACTTTGGGGCCAGGAAGGAATTTTCCTCCAGGCCAGTTTGGCCAGGGATCCTGGAGGTTCTTTTGCCATCTTTTGGGCATGGAGCAGTGTTCAGTGTGTGTGTGTGTGTGTGTGTCTCTGTGTGTGTGATATTTGTGAATTTCCTGCCTTGTGCAGGGGGTTGGACAAGATGGCCCTGGAGGTTAAATGTGCGGACTCTAATCTGGGAGAACCGGGTTCGATTCCCCACTCCTCCACTTGCAGCTGCTGGATGACCTTGGGCAAACCATAGTTCTCTCAGAGCTGTTCTCTCAAGGGCAGTTCCGGAAAGAGCTCTCTCAGCCCTGCCGACCTCACAGGGTGTCTGTTGTGGGGAGGGGAAGGGAAAGGAGTTTGTAAGCCGCTCTGAGACTCCGAGTGAAGGGCGGGGTATAAATCCAATCTCCTCCTCTTCCTCCTCCTCTATGATTGTGTAATCAGTTCCCTTGGATAAAATGGCTGCTTTGGCGGGTGAACTGCATGGTGTTGCACCTTCCCCAAACACCTTCCTCCCTAGGCTTCACCCTCAGTACCTCCAGGTATTTCCCAACCAAGATCTGGCAACCGTATGTAGAGCTCCATGGCAAGGATGGGCTGGTGGGGGAAACCCTGCCCCCAAACAGCAGCATTGCCGTGTGGCGTCCCAGTGTGATGATGTCACCCAGAAGTGACATAGATCTCGAATTCAATCCAACTCCAGGCCAGATGCTGGGGTCAGGGCATGGCCAGAGTTGAGTCCAGTGTTCCTTCTCCCTGCTGAGCAGAGCAGTTCACGTCCTGAGCAGAATATAACTGCTGTAATCTTAAAGTGGGTAATGGGCAGTGCAAGACCCAGGGCGTCTCCAGATTGCTGCTTAGCGGGGCTTCCGGTGTTAATGAGTCGTCGATCAGCTTGGAGGGAACACTGAGATGCTGTCCTAGATGAACCCTGAGTGTGATTAAAAAATGTAACATTTGTGGAGGCGTCAAAAGCTATGGAAGTAAGAAAGCAGGGGTGGGTGGGTTACGCCTAGAAAAACAAAACGGAAATTTAGGGAATATTGAATATGTGCAACACATATCACCTCTTCTCATGACTTACTGCTTTAACAACATAAAACGAGTCATTTAGTACTTTGCATGTAAAATTGTACCGTTGGGCATATTTATGAAATTTAAAAGTATAAAAATGCCTTCAGTATTCTGCAAGCAAAAATTGTGAATATAGAGTACCCAGATGCAAACTTCTGCACTTCGGGCTACCCTTAGGATATTTTTCTTAGCTTTTGCCAACTGAGGTGTAGGAAGAAATAAATAGAAAACACAAATATCGTAGTACGGAAAAGACAGAGTATTATTTGGACAGAAACAGTCACGTTTGAATATCAAGTTAAATGTTATAGCACTGAAAACAAGGAACTCTTTAATAGTGTATTATATTAACTCTGAACAAGATGAGTCATATTCAAACAATAAATAAATCCTTGAACATTGTACATGTCTTGAGTATACACAGGAATGATCTTTAATGCAATATACTCTCTTACAGTAAATCTTCATGCCACACATTTTGAGTGGGTAAAAGTCTTGAACTGGAAAGCCGTTCACTTATTTCATAGGGTTCTTTTCCATCCAAAAAACTGGGAAAAAGTTGTGGAATGGGCTTTGCTATTTCTAGGTCTGATCCTGCAGGGCATTTCTTTTGTGTTTTATATTCAGCTGAGCATATCACTTTAAACATAGAGCTCTTAAATGCATTTCTTCCCTTGTTCTTTTGATAGTGGTAGGAAGACTTTCTAGATTGTTGTTTGTTTTTTTCCAGACTCTATCAGGTTTGTCCACATCTCTCTGCATTGTCCCAGAACCTTGGTAAATACAAGA
This sequence comes from Gekko japonicus, assembly GCF_001447785.1. NCBI lineage: Eukaryota > Metazoa > Chordata > Lepidosauria > Squamata > Gekkonidae > Gekko > Gekko japonicus. The sequence continues at coordinate 951,731 of NW_015166420.1, forward strand.
GAGCTATTGGGTTTCTAAAATCATAGGGGTATGTTTGGGCTAACACCTTCTAGTACGGTGGCTGGACATTCTGTAGCATCGCCAGTTGGAAGAGCCCGTAGAAAAAACTCTTGTCTGGAAAAAAAAATGGCAAAGAAATCCCTTGTTAACTGGTGAAATCATCTACAGGAGAACACGTGTTCTAACAAAGCTTTTAATAGGGGAGGCCAGTTGGAAGCCATCTAGGAAGGGCATCGAGGGGCCATTCTGGTAGGGATGGAGTTGCGCAAATGGTCTGGCGGCGCTCTGTGTGTTTATCCGAGAACATAGGACTACAGTGAGTAGGACTATGCAGCCGCCAGATTTCGCAGGATGGCTGCAGAGTTGTGTCTCTCTTTTTATTTGCAAGCTTTGGCACCGTAGCATCATACAGATGGCGTGGGGGTAAGCTGGTCTGGGAGTGGAACCGGCCTGACTTTCTTCTACTGAAAAGTGGGCCCTGGATTCTAAGAATAGAAGAAGAGAGCTGCTGGTTCAGGATGAGGTCCATTTAGCCCAGTGTCCTGTCTTTTGCAATGGAATTGCAATCACAGGACGGGTGCCAGAATGATGGCCATACCATCGTTTTTGCTCCCTCCGTCTGCAGAAAGACTAGAGTATGCAGTAGAGAAATGCAGAGGCATACTGCCTTGGTACATCGAGGTTTTGTTGCACTATCATTTCTAATAGTCATGGGTTTAACCACAGCAAATGTTCCTTTAAATATTGTTGAAAATATTCCCCTTCCAGAATCATAGAATCATAGAGTTGGAAGGGGCCTCCAAGGTCATCTAGTCCACCCCCTGAACAATGCAGGAAATTCACAAATACCTCCCCCCCACACCCCTAGTGACCCCCGCTCCATGCCCAGAAGATGATAAAAAACCTCCAGGATCTCCAGCCAAACTGGCCTTGAGAAAAATTGCTTCCTGACCCCAAAATGGCGATCAGCATTTCCCTGGACATGTAAGAAAGGGCCACGAGAACTGAGCACTGATGCAACCCTTCCTGCCCTCCCTCTCACGATCTGCCTGAGTTCACAGAATCTGCATTGCTGTCAGATGGCCATCCAGCCTCTGCTTGAAAACCTCCAAAGAAGGAGAGCCCGCCACCTCCCAAGGAAGCCTGTTCCACTGAGGAACTGCTCTCACTGTCAGGAAGTTCTTCCTAATGTTTAGCCTGAAACTCTTTTGATTTAATTTCAACCCGACCGACCTTCTGGAGCAACAGAAAACAACTCTGCACCATCCTCTATAGGACAGGATATATATGTCACTGAAATATGAAATTATGCCCCCCGGGCTCCCTTCTTCCTGAAAGTATCATGCCAATTTGGTGCAGTGGTTAAGAGCGGCAGCCTCTATTCTGGGAGAACCGGGTTTGATTCCCCACTCCACCACATGCAGCCTGCTGGGTCACCTTGGGTCAGTCACAAGTTCTCTCAGAGCTGTTCTCTCAAGAGCAGTTTCTGTCAGAGCTCTCTCAGCCCCACATACCTCACAGGGTGTCTGTTATGGGGAGTGGAAGGGAAAGGGGTTGTAAGCCGCTCTGAGACTCCTTTGGGTAGTGAAGGGCAGGGTTATAAATCCAATCTCTTCTTCTTCTTCTTCTTCTCTTCTCTCTTACTGCAACTTTTAGCCCAATAGAGCACATGGGATCCCAGCATGGCTTTATCAAACTGCTGAGTTTGGGCTGGCTTTTCACTCCAAATAACTTGTCCATAAAACACCGGAATTCTTTTAAGGGAACTGTCCACCTGTGTCCTGGCTCTTAGCCCTGAAAATGAGCTTGGTAGCATCTGAAAAGATCATGGTTCCCCCCGTCCCCCCATATTTTAAAAACAAAGTTATTAGCCATTACGATTCCAGACTGATGCATATCTCTGAAATCTCTTGATTTTATATATGCTAATAACTTCTTTGCTTTAGACGGCCGGGAGGGAGAGACCCCCCCGAAGCAAAAGCAGCAGGTGTCAGAAAGTTTTAAATTAGCTTTTGCGGAAAATAAATCTTTCTTCCAAGAAAACTGCAGCCTGCTTTCTTAGAACTCCTACTGTTCATACTAAATCTCAGGGTTTTTTGTGTTTTTTGCTGCATTGGTTATGATTAGGGGGGGGGACACAAAACCCTGCAGAACAGAATCTCATTAACCGGCAAAATGATTAGCATATTATTTAACTGGAGTGTCGTCCTACATCTTCAAAGCGGGAAGTTGTTCAAAATGACCCAAGAAGAAATACCCAACGTGATTAATAAAGCTCGGCAGACTGCATCTTGGCAGGATAATAAACACGGCGGAGGAAACAGCTGGCGGCTCTTGTGGGTGGGGAAAGGCACTCCGCTTCCAGATAGATAATTTGATTAACTCCAGCTCTTTGTGCGCTAAGCAAGTTTTGCGAAACCTGGGCCGAGGGATTGCCAGAAAGAGCTGCATCAGCGAGCGGAAGAGGTGGGGGCGGGGGGGGTAGCTCCTCTAGTCTCCTTCTGTGCCCCCACAGCACATGGAACACTATCTTATCTGGTAAACCAGGGTTAGTGGATTGGGAGCATTTTTATGCACTTCTCACCATTCTCGCCCCTTTGGCACTAAGATTGCTAGCCCTGTATACGTGCCGATCAGAATGCTAGCCCTGTAATACGTGCCGATCAGAATGCTAGCCCTGTATACGTGCCGATCAGATTGCTAGCCCTGTATAACGTGCCGATCAGAATGCTAGCCCTGTATACGTGCCGATCAGAATGCTAGCCCTGTATACGTGCCGATCAGAATGCTAGCCCTGTATACGTGCCGATCAGATTGCTAGCCCTGTATACGTGCCGATCAGATTGCTAGCCCTGTATATGTGCCGATCAGATTGCTAGCCCTGTATACGGACCGATCAGATTGCTAGCCTTGTATACGTGCCGATCAGAATGCTAGCCCTGTATACGTGCCGATCAGATTGCTAGCCCTGTATACGTGCCGATCAGATTGCTAGCCCTGTATACGTGCCGATCAGAATGCTAGCCCTGTATACGTGCCGATCAGAATGCTAGCCACGGTCGGCGACAAAGTAGAGTTGGCAACTACAGCTACGACCGGTGTTTCCATCTCTGGCTTGAGCTAACCCTGGTTAGAGTTAAGACTAATACGTGCATAATACTAACTGCGGTTAACTCCAAAAAGGAAGGTGGCGCAAGAGCAAAGAGAGACCAATGGGGGGGGGAGGACGTAGGTGCCCGGGGGGAGTGCTTATGGGCATGGGGCCCGTGTTCCCTCTAAGCTGAGTTAGTGTGAGCTAGCTCACAGTTTTCCAGCCTCCAGCTCACAGATTTTTTTTCTTAGCTCAGCAAGGATGGCTCCAGAGCAGACTAATTTATGCAGTAGCCAAATTGCTCGCTCACAACTTTAATGCCAGTAGCTCACGAAGTAGAATTGTTGCTCACAAGACTCCACAGCTTAGAGGGAGCATTGCGACAGGGCACTTCTGTTTCCTAAATGGGGAGGGGCACTAGACGTAATGATGCCTACACCGGGTGGAACTCCCGTGTGCCTGCCCAGCCCTCCAAATCTGGCATGAAATCCCTGGAGCGACCGACGTCGTGGGTCAGAGAATGAGGTACGAATCGAGACCTTGCTGCTTCCGTCTTACCTTTGCCATCAATTCATTTGGTCGTCTTAGGCGAGCCACTCTCTCTTAGTCTCAGTCCCTGCCATTTGCAGTTTGGGAATAATGATATCTGATCTGCTTTACAGGGCTGTAAATGATTGCGACACGACGCCGTGTCTGAAGTGAATTGAACTATTGCAAACATTAGGGAAATATTACTTGAGAGATCCCTTCCCTGTACGATTTCTATGCTGCTGCAGGTAGCAAAGGGTCAGTGGTTCTGCTTCTTGTCTGGGGAGGGGTTGTGGCTCAGTGGCAGAGCATCTGCTTGGGATGCAGAAGGGCCCAGGCTCAATCCCCACCATCTGCCTACTATTGCAAACATTAGGGAAATATTACTTGAGAGATCCCTTCCCTGTATGATTTCTCTTTGATGGACCGAGGGTCTGGTTCAGTATAAGGCAGTTGCATGTGCTCATGTTTGTGTCCATATTCTTTAATGCACAAGCCCAGCTGTCTAATCCCAAGTCTGTGGGGGACAGCCGGAAAGGGGAGCTTCGTCTGCCGTGGATTCCAGGTTTCGATGATGTCACAGCAGCTCAGTGAATGGCTGTGGGAGGCTGGAGACCGAACTGGCAGCTGGTGATACCTCTGTGCAAGCATTGCCCTGTGGGATCAGACCATCTCATCCAGGGGTCATTTCGTAGAAAAAGAGGTGCAGGTGCTCATTAGCATAACTCTTTGGCATAACTTATTTGCATATGCCACACCCCCTGACCTCACCGGAAGTGTGTCAGAAGGCAACACCCACTGCTCAGGCTCCTCTGGACTGTTTTGGATTGCTAGCTTTTTGGGGGGGGGGAACGTGCAGATCTGGCCTCGCAGAGGAGGGAGAGCTTGTACCTGAATAAAACTTTGTCTTAAAGGTGCCACTGGATTGTTTTGGACCGGGGGGCCAGGGGGAGCTCTGCAACTTACCTGGCTGCTTCTTGCTCTGACTGAGGGCTGCTGGGAGCAGGGGGTGGGGCTTGTTGCATGTGCCTGCCCCCTGGGCTCTCTACTGCCGGAGCTCCGCTCCTGTGCGCTCCCGCAAGAAATGACCCCTGATCTCATTCAATATTCTGTCCCCAGCATTGGCCCTCTGGATGCTCAGAAGTGAGACGTGAAGGGGGTGGTCCCTCTCAGAAGTCAGTTTCTGGCACCTGGTCTTCACAGGTGTGCTGCCTCTGCTTGTGGAGATGATGCCTAGCTATTGGACCTTTACCTTCACAGGAGTGAGGATTGTTGGAAGTTCTGTGACTTGCCGTCCCTCTTAGAGTGAGGTATGTGGGGTCTTCAGAGGGTATCCTGCCAGGCATTAGCCCGGCTAGTTTTGCAGATGAAGCTGTATGTTTCAGGAAATCCCCCCCGCCCCTTTGCCACCAAGTCACAGTTGACACATGGTGACCTCATATGGTTGGCACGGCAAGAAATGTCCAGAAGTGGTTTGCCATGGCCTGCCTCTGTGTAGCGACCCTGGACTTCCATGGCGGTCTCCCATCTAGAGATGTAAAATTTCCGGAAATTTTGAATCTCGGAAAACCCCCTGGGTTTTTTCTGTTTTTTTTCGGGGGGAAACGGAAATTTTCGGAAAAATTGAAAAAAATGCTACATTAGCATTTCTTTTGTCCTTTCTAGATTGAAAGTCATTCTGTTACTTTAGGAACATAGAATATGACTATGGACATTTTTACTTGGCATGGAATTATCACAACTAGCATATTAAAAACATAGTGTGTCCAAACAATTATTACAAACAGAATACACAACCACATGCAAAAACAAAACTGAAACCTTTTTATTTTCTTCTGAGAATCACACCTCCTAAAGGAAGAAATGGATCTTGTTCTTGCATTGGAGAGTTCAGTTTGTAACCTAGGACTTGCTTGTTCTCAGTGCACAGAAATTAGATCAATCTGATACCATATATATATATTTTAGAAATGATTTGGAAAATATTTGAACACCTTGTCTTAAAATATTTTATTCATCGTGTTAAAATAAAACGTTCCATAGTCAATTTTTTTTCTTTTCTTTTTTCAATTTTTCCAATTTTTCGGAAAAAACAAAAAAGGCTTTAGGGAAAAAACGGTTTCCCCCCCAAATTTTTCTGGTTTTTTTCCAGGTCTTCACATCTCTACTCCCATCCAAGTACTGACCAGGGCCGACCCTGTTTAGCTTCTGAGATCTGACCAGAGTGGGCTACCCTGGGCTGTCCAAGTCAGGACTTAACTTGCACAAAATCTTAAATTGCCTTCCAGATGAGAGACCGCTGTAAGACAGTTCCCTTTGGGAGCACAATTGGATCTAGCCTTTCTTCTTCTCACACTTGCCATCTTCTTTCATGCTGAAATTCTTCTGGTCTCTCTTTCTCCAAGTCTCCTTGGTCTTTCTCTCCTCCCTCCCTTTGGATATAAAATAGCTCTCTTCTTGTATGCTGGGCCCATGGCCAGAGGCTGCAGAATTCCTCTCATAGCTGGGGCAGGTATGTTTCAGCATCGCTGGCGCTTGTGGCCGTGGGGCGTGATCTTTGCCGAGGTGCAGAGGAGAGGGTGGAAGGAGGATGTGAACGTTCCTGGTTGGTTGCCTTAAGTGTTGAAGCCGAGGTGCAGTGAAGCTGGCTGGGCATCTGCGTGCCAAACTTCCGATGATTTGGAGGAAGCAAGTTTTGCAGAACATGCCTGAACTCATGCCAGGAAGGGACTCTGGGTAGGTGGAAGCCAGGCAGCTCCGTGCTGTGAAGTCAGGACCTTGTGGCTTGTTTCTGTGACTCAATGGTCAATCTTATGCTTCAGCGGGGGTCATTTCCTGCAGGAGCGCACAGGAGCGGAGCTCTGGCAGTAAAGAGCCCAGGGGGCGGGCACATGCAACAAGCCCCACCCCCCTGCTCCCAGCAGCCCTCAGTCAGAGCAAGAAGCAGCCAGGTAAGCTGCAGAGCTCCCCCCAACCCCCCGGTCCAAAACAGTCCAGTGGCACCTTTAAGACCAAGTTTTATTCAGGTACAAGCTCTCCCTCCTCTGCGATGACAGATCTGCACGTTCCCCCCCCCAGTAGCTAGCAATCCAAAACAGTCCAGTGGAGCCTGAGTGGTGGGTGTTGCCTTCTGACACACTTCCAGTGATGTCAGGGTGTGTGGCATATGCAAATGAGTTATGCTAATGAGTTATGCTAATGAGCTCCTGCACCACTTTGTCTACGAAATGACCCCTGCGCTTCAGATCCCTGGCACCTGCAGTGGGAAGCGTCTCAGGTGGCAGGTTCTCTTCCTGAGAACCCTGTTAGGTGGACTGTGATGTTTCCCACAATTAGAGAAGATACCTTTACACATTTATCTGCTGTTTTGACAGATTTGTTGCTTTACAACTGTTGACATAACCTTAGCTTGTTATTTAGTTTTGTCTTCGCACCTCTTCGTCATGTTACATGTAAATTTGCCGTTCAGCCCCGTCTATAATTTTGAAGCTTACCTACTATTCCAATGTAGTTGAAAAAGCGTGCTTTGCACACGAAAGCTGAATACCTTGAATAAAACTTTGTTGGTCTTAAAGGTGCCACGGGACTCTAAATTTGTGATGTTTTGAGGCAGCTTCATATGAGACCTTTCAGACTTGGGAGCCTGCTGAAGCAGCTGGCAGTTAATCCGGTTCACTAGCGAACCAAAGTTTGAGTCCAGTGGCACCTTTAAGTTTTATTCAAGGTATGAGCTTTCATGTGTGCACACACCTCTTCAGATACAAGCCACAATCCTTCAAGCAGTGATGCTGGGATGGAAGTTCGGGGCTGTCTGTAGCCTTGTGTGCACATTAAACTGAACACCTGTACCCTCTTCACAAGGTACAGTGAATGCATGTGAATCCAAGCAGAGTTTACACTTTGTTTTACTCACGTTACGTTGAATGAATGTGCAACTGAACTGTGTGATTTCAGACCCATGTATATCCAGCTACCAGTCCCTGGTTTTATTTTTAAAGAGAACACACATTGGCTCTTTCTTACAAGCAGGTGCATGCACTTACCTGCAGGATTTGCATGTTTTTTGCTATAACTGAGAGCGGTGACTTGTATGGATTTTGCAGAGTGATCAAATGTGTATGATCTTAACCTTTCATCACCTGCTGGTCATGAGAAGAGGGGCCGGGGACCTGTTCTGGCCTCTGCCCCCTCCCACTGGAAATGTCATTCTGTGGCTCTTCACGCTTCTGAGATCTCTTGAACATTGCTGGCATGCATCGGAAGCATCTCTTTGTAACCTTGTGGGGAGGGGAAGGGAAAGGAGATTATAAGCCTGGAGCAAGTGATGCTCTGTATTCTTGGTGCTGGGGGGGGGCAACAGTGGGAGGGCTGCTGGAGTCCTGGCCCCACTGCTGGACCTCCTGATGGCACCTGGTATTTTTGGCCGCTGTGTGACACAGAGTGTTGGACTGGATGGGCCATTGGCCTGATCCAACATTGGCTTCTCTTACGTTCTTAATTCTCAGGCTGGGGCAAGGGATGCTCTGTATTCTTGGTGCTTGGGGGGGGGCAACAGTGGGAGGGTTTCTGGGGTTTTGGCCCCACTGGGGGACCTCTTGATGGCCCCTGGTATTTCTGGCCACTGTGTGACACAGAGTGTTGGACTGGATGAGCCATTGGCCTGATCCAACAGTGGCTTCTCTTAGATTCTTATGTTCTCTTTGAGACTCCTTCGGGTAGCGAAGGGCAGGATTATATAAATCCAATTTCTTCCTTCCCCCCACCCCGCTTCCGTGGGAGAGAAAGTTCACTTTCTCCAGACTATGCATAATTTTCTAAACCTTCACCATGTCCTCACTTCACCATCCTTTTCCTGAACAGCGAAGTCTCTTTTCTTTGTCAAGAAGGTGCCTCCAGCCCTGTTTCAGCCTTTCTGTGTGTGGACTCAGCCTTGGAAGAAAGACAACACAGCCACAGAATTAGCAGTTGTGTAGCTACATTGACGGGACGGTCATAATAACTGACTTAGGGTGACCCCATAGGGTTTTCAAGGCACAGATGAGTGGTCTGCCGTTGCCTGCCTCTGTGGAGGGGCTCTGGACTTCTTTGGCCGTCTCCCATCCAAAGACTATCTGGAGCTGACCCTGCTTCGTTTTGAGATCTGACGGGACAGGGCCAGACTCGGGCATCGAGGTCTGGGTAGCCTGTTGTAGCCTGGGTTTGTGGAGTGTCCTTTTTGGGGGCCACGTAGTCCAACAGGTGAATCTGTAGAGGTGGACTTGCTAGCAGATCTCTCTTTTCTGCTTTCTGTCAAGTCAGATGAGCCAACCGCTGATTTTTCTGCACTGGAGTGGCTTTTGGAGACCAAGAGAGAGAATCCGTTGGGCAGCCCCCGATGTAAAATTCAGTTGTTTAAAAACAGCATGCAGGCCTTGAGCTATAAGCCCATTGTAGTAGACGGGGCTTTCCCACTTTGAAAAAGGAGCCCTGGGAAGAAATATGAGCCCCTATTGTTGTTCAGAAGGAAGACAGGCAGTTGCCGGGGGACTTTCCGAACGGCTTTAGAAATACAAGAAAAGAGGAGAATCGAGGTTGTATTTTGTTTCAAGGGGATGCTGATCAGGGGCGATTCTGGGTATATCAATGTCTTAGGCGGCTGGGGTGGGGGGGACCCAGGGAAGCCAAGCCTAATTTTCACTGGAGTAGTCAACCTGTTTCTGGGATATAAAAAGGTAAAGGTTTCCCTTGCTCGAGAGCCAGTCGAATCCGACTCTAGGGGGCAGTGCTCATCTCTGTTTCCAAGCCGAAGAGCCAGCGCTGTCCGAAGACGTTTCCGTGGTCATGTGGCCGGCATGACTAAACGCCGAGGCGCACGGAACGCCGTTACCTTCCCACCGAAGTGGTACCTATTTATCTACGTGCAATTCCTTGCTTTCGAACTGCTAGGTTGGCAGGAGCTGGGGCCAGAGATGGGAGCTCACTCCATCACGCGGCACTCGGGTCTCGAACCGCCGAACTACAGACCTTCCGGTCTGCAGCTTAGCGTCTTAACCTCTGAGCCGCCACGGCCCCTTTCTGGGATATACAGCTTCCTAATGGAGGTGGAATGGGTCAGTGTGCTTAGATGAATGCTCCTTCGCACTCAAAACTCTCCGAAGACAGAAAAACAGCACGTCAGGGAAATGTCAAGGCTAGGTTTCCCTGCCGTGCTTGTTTTCTCTATGCGAAGAATCTTATTTGATGGAAGAGCATTCAAACATGTCAGCTTCCAGCAGCAGAGTGAAGTGGGGTAGAACAGATAACAGTTTTATCATCTCACTGCATGGAATGAGACGGAAGTCAGCATTATATGTAGTTTTTCACGATGTAGAAGGAGGAGGAAAGGTTTTTATACCCCACTTTTCTCTTCATTAAGGAGTGTCAAAGCAGCTTACAGTTGCCTTCCCTTCCTCTCACCACAACAGTCACCTTGTGAGGTAGGTGGGGCTGAGAGAGTTCAGAGAAAACTGTGACCGGCCCAAGGTCACCCAGCTGGCTGCATGTGGAGGAGGAGTGGAGAATCAAACCCAATTTTCTAGATTAGAGTTCGCTGCTCTTACCCACTGCACCATCCATTCCTTGTAGGGATTTTCAAGGCCTCATACAATAGTTAATATAATGTATATATATTTAAACGTATCAAAAAAATTAAAGAGAAGTAACAGCAGCATAAAAGCCTGCTTAAAAATTCTGGTTCAGTAGGAATGCATTATGAAAATAATATATTAATGGAGCAGTGTGCTTTATATAAGAAGAGAAGAAGAGGAGATTGGATTTATACCCCGCCCTTCACTACCCAAAGGAGTCTCAGAGCATCTTACAAACTCCTTTCCTTTCCCCTCCCCACAACAGACACCCTGTGAGGTGGTTGGGGCTCTTTTGAGAACCGCAGAACAGCTCTGAGAGAACTTGTGACTGACCCGTGGTCACACCGGCAGCTGCATGTGAAGGAGGAGTAGGGAACCAAACCTGGTTCTCCCAGATTAGATTCTGCGCTCCTAACATCTACACCAAACTGGTTCTGGAAGCTGCACTTTGGAAGGAGAGTCTGGGTTTATTCTCACTCCGCCCTTGTGCCATTTTTCCCTGCTCAGCAGTGTCTCCATCAAGCTTCTCTTTGCATCTTGCTGGAGAAAAATAGCAGGTAATCTCGTGTCTCCCTGCCCCCCAGTGGTGTAAATGCTAGTGTGTGTGGAGGGGCAGGTTTCAGGGGGAGTAGTGGAGAAAGGGTTAAGCCTGTTGCAAGCCTTATCAGTTGTCCTGCACAAAGTAAAGGGAAGTTTGTCAAAAGAACAATGCACTACCCAAAGAAGCTATCAGATTATTCTCTGAGAAGGGTAGCCACACTGTGATTGTGTATTCCATGGCTGACTCTCACATGCCAGCATACTTCAACCTTTTTGAGGATCTCATCTTTTGCTTTGAAAATGAGCACCAAGTTAGAATTGTAGAATCATAGGTTGGAAGGGACCTCCAGGGTCATCTAGTCCAACCTGCCGCACAATGCAGGAAATTCACAAATACCTCCCTTAAGGTTGCGTTGTAGGCGTAAGCTCCCAAACAACCCAAGGCCTTTGTACCTGAATAGTAAAGTCTGACTTCTGCAAATCTAAAAAACGAATCGGACATTGTTTCATTGTTTTAACCAAATTTTGTCATGAGAAAGAAACTTGGAGTACTTTCTGGGACCTCAAAGAGGACAGCAGACAGACGTGAAAGTCAGTATCAGAGGTGCCGTGGTGGCCAAAGGAACCAGAAATTGTTACACAGGATGGTCCTCCCAGGGGGTTATTTGACACATTTGTCTGTCCTAATCTTTGCTGCAGCCCTGACGTAGAGTGCTGCTGTTTTATGCGACAAACTTAGCTGACACAGAGTTGGGTAACAAGATACAAACCTTCTAGGAGTCTGGGTACAGAGAACAGCGATATGTCAGCGTGTTGTTAAAGTGCTCTTTGGGGTGAGTGAAGGAATGACTGTGCAGAGGGTAATTCATTAACTTGTCTTTATAGTCTGTGTCTTGGCTGTAATTGGCTCCCATTTACAGTAAACCAATTTGCAAATTACCCTGTTTTGCATCATCTGTAAAATACAGGGAAAGAAAGAGGGGAACACAAACTTAACCTCCCCCAAAAAAGAATTAAGAACCTGAAAGGTTAAGTGGATACCAATTAGGGCCCCCCGATGTTAAAATCAATAATTATACAACATAAATATTACAAATTATTATAAAAATGCATGTATTTATTACAAATTAGTTTAAAAACTATTATAGGCCCTAATATAGCCTCAATAAGAATTACAAATTGTACAAAATGAAGAAGAAGAAGAAGAAGAAGAAGAAGAAGAAGAAGAAGAAGAAGAAGAGTTGGTTTTCATACCCCACTTTTCTCTATCCTAAGGAGTCTCAGAGCGGCTTACAATCTCCTTTCCCCTCCTCTCCCCATAACAGACACCCTGTGAGGCAGGTGGGGCTGAGAGAGCTCTGAGAGAACTGTAACTGGCCCAAGGTCACCGGTCAGGCTTTATGTGGAGGAGTGTGGAATCAAACCTGGTGCTCCAGATTAGAGTCCAACACTCGTAACCACCACACTACCACTGGGAACTTATGCGACCCTAAAACAGACAAGTTTCAGCCTACCAGCCTTCTTCAGTGGTCAAGCAAAAATGTTGCACATAGGCTCAATTATTTGCAATACTAGTATTAATCAATATAGGACCAAGTGAAAATTATGTTCTGATAAAATGTCAGCGACACAAGGCCAGGATGTATAAGCCTAGTGTGACATCACCTTATGCCCCAATCAAGTTGTTGTTCAGTCGCACAGTCGAGTCCGACTCTTCGCGACCCCATGGGCCAGCTCCCGCCAGGCCTTCCGGTCTTCCGCCGTCCTCTGAAGTTTGCTCATCTTCATGTTCGTTGCATCTATGACACTGTCTAACCATCTCATCCTTTGCCGTCCCCGTCTTCTTTGACCTTCAATCTTTCCCAGCATCGGGGTCTTCTTCTCCAGGGAGTGCTCCCTTCTCATTTGGTGGCCAAAGTATTTGCGCTTCAGCTTCATTATCTGGCCTTCCAGGGAACAGTCAGGGTTGATTTCTTTCAGGATTGACTGATTGGATCTCCTTGCAGTCCAAGGGACTCTCAAGAGTCTTCTCCAGCACCATAGTTCAAAAGAATCTATTCTTCAGCGCTCGGCCTTCCTTATAGTCCAACTCTCGCAGCCATACATGACTACTGGGAATACCCAATCAAGTACATATAACCAAAATGGTATTTCAGTTGTGTACCAACCTACTTTGGTCCAGGAAATTCCATTCCAAAAGCAAATACGGAGCCAGATAATTGTTAACGTCGGATTCCCTAATTTGCATCCATTTAACCTTTCAGGTTCTTAAATCATCTACAAAATGGCCAGTTCGTACAAAGCCCTTGTGTCGATCTACCCTGCGGCCACGTTCGGAACACAGTATGCCGTTCAGGCCGCCCCATCTCTAAAAGAATATCGTAGCGCTGGAAAAAGACAGCGATGATAACCAAAGGACCTTTGTTTCGAAAAAAAGGCTAACGAGGCTTTTGGGTACAGGGCAAAAGTGGTTATGAAGAGGGGACGAGACGCAAATGGAGAAAGTGGGTGGATGGTTTAGACAGAAGGAAGCATTTCTTCACATAGGGCATAATTAACTCGATGGCTTTCAAAGACTAGATGACTGGGATGGGCCAGGCTTAGCCCAAACTTGTGAGATCTCGGAAGCTAAGCAGGGTCGGCCCTGGTTACTATTTGGATGGGAGACCCCCAAAGACGTCCAGGTTTGCTATGTAGAGGAAGGCAATGACAACTTATCTCTGTTCCGTCAGTCAGTTTCATGATTATGGTTCATGACCAGCACATATCAATTTAAACAAATTATACCAAAATCATAAGGATTTTAAGAAATAAACAACAGTGAGATTTACAGAAACAAATACAAAAATGTTATGAATTTAGAAACAAAAATCAAGATTAATGGATAGGAGGTGGACCACAGGGAACACTTTGTTTCATGCATCGAATAGCATTGTTCCTTGCGAATTCTAGAGGCTGCAGCAAGGAATCCAGCGCAAACAAAATTAGGCTGGGGAATTACGTCAGATAAAAACTTCCCAGTCATTTCTAATGCAGGGCATACGGAAGACCTCCCAAGCAAAGGTCGTGAGATCGTCACACGAGCTTCCACGTAAAAACAGCGGTGAAGCAGAATATGCTCGATTGTCTCAACCTTGCCTACTCCGCAAGGGCAGACCCTGTCTGCCATTGGTATCTTGTTATAACGTCCCCTGACAACCGCAGAGGGGAAGATATTCTATCTGGCCACAGAGGAAGCCCTGCGATGAGACAGAATCTGTAATGACGATAAATAGGCTGCTGGGGTTACAACATAATCTCGTTTTTGTAGGGGCCAAGAAGTTTGGAGCTCTGTCAATATCTCCCTGCCGTTCGGGATGGATGGGAGACCGCCAAGGAAGTCCAGGGTCACCATGCAGAGGAAGGCAATGGCAAATCATCTCTGTTGGTCTCTAGCCTTGAAAACCCGACAGAGTTGCCGTTAAGTTGGCTGTGACTTGTCTGTCATGAGCTTAAATAGAACCTCCAAAGTTAGTTGCAGCGTACCTTTGGGAGTCAGTTGCAGAAGTGAGGTAAGCCTGTCCTTCGTACCCTGCTTGTTACTTTCCTGGAGGCATCTGTTAGGCCCCCATGGGTTGCAGAATGCTGGATTAATCTTTAGTCTGATCAGCAGAATGATTGCTCTTGTGCTTGTATACTAGTTGCAGGATCCATTGGTTCCTGGATTGGAACATTGGGTGCCCTTGGAACAGAGTGTTCGTTTTCAGAGCGGAGGGTGAGATGATGATGATGATGATGATGATGATGATGATGATGATTTCAATTTATTAATAGCTTTCCCCAGTGGGCTCAAAGCGATGTACAGTTACACATTTTAGACAGGGGACTAACAATGTTAATAGGGGATAGGGAAGACAACACATATTCATTTATAGCGTACTCCACCCCCCACCCACCCCGGGCGTGCACGATGTCGGCTTTTTGTGCAAGCCCATGTGATGTACAACAGGCCGGGAGGCCCTGGTTTAAATCCCACCGCTTGCTTGAATCTCGGTGGATGACCTTGAACCAGCCACAGCACCGGAACTACCAGCGTCGGGGTAAAATGGAAAGAGCAGTAGATGTCGCCTTTGAGCCCTTCGGGCAGATGGTGAGAGGGAGGGGCGGAAGGGATGAGCCGGCGCTTGGCTCTCGTGGCCCAGTGTATTGCCAATTGCCACTTTGGCGTCAGAAGGGAATTTTCCTCCGGACGAGATTGTCCCAGGAATCATGGAGGTTAATTGCCTTCCTCCGGCCATAGAGCAGGGTTCACTGGGAGAGTGAGGGGGCAAGGTAGCGGTGAATTTCCTGCATTGTGCAGGGGGTTGGACTAGATGACCCTTGGGGGTCCCTTCCAGCTGTATGTTTCTGTGTTTCATAAGAAAGGTCGGATTAAAGACAGGAGACTGTGCAATCCTGCCTACCAGACTGTCAGCTATGCTGCCATGGGGGTTGGGGGGTTCATTCTGTGTCTTGGTAATTGCTATTGCATTCCAATCTCTGCTGTTCTGCCTGTGCCGCAATGCTTATCTCTACAGATGTGCAGGAGGAGGTTGTATTGTCTGGAAGTCTCCTATCCACCGTGAGAGACTATTGCTTCCCAGCTTTCGCCACCTAACGGTTTCCGAGCTGGTCCCACGCGCGGGAGGGTAGCTAATTGGCCCATGCCATGGGGTGTGTGTGTGCATACGAATGCCCTATATCCTATTATGCTCTATGGCTTGCTGCCATTCTTAACAGTGCCTGTGTTACTGCATCTATAGCTTTGCAATAAACGTATAACCGTTCCTGAATGCGTGTACTTCGTTGTAAGCTGTGGGTTCTGACACAGACTCATTGTTCAGTTCCCCCCATAACACGCATGTGGCCTTATTTCCTTCCGGAACTATTTTACCTTCTTCCCCACTTTCCAAGTGGCAAGTCTCCATTTCCCACAGCAGGAAGGGAGGATGACTTGCCCAGGTGCAAGGTTGGACAAGTCTTGGGAGCTGCAGCAACTTATCTGCAAATCTTTGGTTTCCCATTTCGAAGGAAGATGCTGTCCCTACTCATGCTTCCTCCTCCTTGGGCTCACTAAAAGATTGGAATCCTGTAGAGGAGATTAGATTTCAAATAGCCATTTAAGGTGTGTGTGGGGGGAGGAGGAGTAGGAGATTGGATTTATACCCTGCCCTTCACTCAGAGTCTCAGAGCAGCTTGCAAACTCCTTCCCCTTTCCCTCCCCACAGCAGACACCCTGTGAGGTAGGTGGGACTGAGAGAGCTCTTTCCAGAACTGTCTTTGAGAGAACAGTGCTGACAGAACTATGGCTTGCCCAAGGTCATCCAGCAGCTGCAAGTGGAGGAGTGGGGAATCAAATCCGGTTCTCCCAGATTAGAGTCCGTGCTCCTAACCACTACACCAAACTGACTCTCAGGAGAGATTGCCAAAGTAGCATCCCACGGTGGCTGAAGGAAAATCCAGAACACAAACAGGCACGTGGAGTCATCGCACTGCCTGCTATGCCCCCTCTTTGCCCCAAGTCCAGCTTATCTCAGATGGTGTGGTAGGATTTGGAAAGGTGCAGTAGGCTCAGTCCAGTGTATTAGTCCTGACTGATTCTTCACACAGCCAGACGGGCGCCTGGGAACATCAAGGGAGGAGAAATTGTCTGGTCCAGGGCTATTTTTGGGCAGGAACGGAGTTCCGGCTGGCTCTCAAGTTGGCCACACCCAGCAGGAACTCATTAGCATAATAGGCCACACCCAACAGCAGAAACTCGTTAGGATTGGCTACATTAGGGGTGTGTGGCCTAACATGCAAAGGAGTTCCTGCTACAAAAAGGCCCTGGGTTTTGACAACAAACAAGGTAAACAGAATAACAAGCAAAAGGTGGGTGTGGCTGGATGACCACACTTCTGGTAACATGGGGGTGCAGCCTAATGTGCTAATGAGCTGTGCTGTCAGGGGTGTGGGTGTGGCCTAATATGCTAAAAAGTTTCTGCTGTTGGGTATGGCCTATTATGCTAATGAGTTCCTGCTGGGCTTTTTCCACAAAAAAGCCCTGGTCTGGTCTAAAGAAGAACTGGGGGTGGAACGTGCCATCTAGTCTCAGCCAGCTTTCAAGGCGAGAGAGGAACAGAGGTGAACTGAGATGGTTTGCCATTGTCTGCCTCTGGTAGGGTTGCCAGCTCTGGATCCTGGTCATGGATAGCTGGGTGGCCTTTGGGCCAGGGATCACCTAGGGCAGTGATGTTGAACCTTTTAGAGGCCGACTGCCCAAACTGTGACCCAGAACCCATCATCCTCCAAGGGGAGCTGATCTGGGCTGTCTGGAGATCAGCTGTAATAGTAGGAGCTCTCTAGGTGTCACCTGGCTGTTGGCGACCCTAGATCCTGGACTTCCTTGGTGGTCTCCCATCCAAGTACCAGCCAGGGCCGACCCTGCTTAGCTTCTGAGATCTGGTGAACAGCTCTGTCTTATGGGCCCTGTGGAATGGTTTCAAATCTTGCAGGGCTCAGGTCTCATTGGACAGAGCGTTCTACCAGATTGGGGCCAGAGCCGAAAAGGCCGTGGTCATGGATAGCTGGATGGCCTTTGGGCCAGGGATGACCTAGGGTTACCAACCCCCTGCCATGGGCCGGGAATCCCCTACTGCCAGTCAGCTGGCCAGGAGAGGAGACAGACTTAGGCTGCTGTTGCTGGGGTTCAGTGTTTCCTCTAAGCTGAGTTAGTGTGAGCTAGCTCACAGTTTTTTATTAGCCTCCGGCTCACACATTTTTGCCTTGGCTCAGGAAGGATGGGGCTCCAGAGCGAACTAATTGATGCAGCAGCCGAATGGTTCGCTCACGACTTTAATGCCAAGTAGAATTTTTGCTCACAAGACTCCACAGCTTAGAGGGAGCATTGCTGGGGATGTGGTGATGTCACTATGGCATGCATGTGCTGGGAGTGATGTCATCGCATCCCCGGCATCACAGGAATCCCGTGGCATTTGGGCAAAAACTCCACGGTAGAAGCCATTTTTACCGTAGAAGTTTTGCCCAAATACCGGAGCGGCACCAGCGATGTGATGAAGGCACTTCCAGATGTCATCACCAAAAGTGATGTTATTGTGTTGCCAGCAATGCTGCCTGGGCCTCCCTCCCACTCCTGGTGTGCCCCCCCCCCCGTTGGGTGCCAGGAAGGACCCCACTACACACTGTTGTACGTGTGTGTGTGGGTTTTCGACCGCACTACACACTGTTGTACGTGTGTGTGTGGGTTTTCAGAGGGACCAAACTTTTTTTTTAGAAAGCAGCCCACCTTTCTGGCCACAATAATTCCCAAAGGCAGACTCAAAAAGAGTGAAAACACGCTGCCTGCAAGCAAACCCTAAGCCAACAAGCTAAAGTAGCAGATGGGAACCATCAGCAGTCCAGACCAGGAAATGTGAAGGAGCAGCTAGCTCAGATCTGAAAAGCCCCAGAAATCGCTATTGTTCGGCAGTCAAACCTGACAAAGTGGTACGCCCAGAGCAATTTTAAATAATAAGCCGTACCATGACAGCAAGAAAAACCAATGAATCAACCAATCAGGGCCACAGAAAATTATGTCAAGTTCCACCATGGGGCTGTGTATCAATATCCAGCTAGCAATGCCAGCGATGAGAGTGATGCGTGTTTATGTGGTCTAGGTGAAATCTGTCTTTAAACTCTTCCAGTCAGTTTGCGTTCATTTTCTTGGGAATCGCCGCAACGACCCTGCAAGGTTGCTCAGTAATATTATACTGAGAGCCGGAATGGCGTAGACGTTTGAGTCATAGTAGGATCTCGGAACCTGAGTTAAAAACCCCTCTCTGCAATGGAGCTTACGGGGTGACTGTGGGCCAGTCCTCTGTCTTGGCCTACCCTACGTCATGGTGCTGAGACAGTATAATTTGGGGAGGCTGGAGACTAATATATCCTGCCTTAAACTTTCTGGAGAAAAGTGGGCTAAGGTTGATATCCTCTCCCATCTTGCCTATTGGTAGGACTGAAGCTGAAAGACCCGCTAACGATTTGAGAGACGAGCTGACAGTCAAACTGGGGAGCATTTTGGATTCAGAATTTCATTTCCTAAAAGCTGTGCTAACTCTGTGGATCCGTTCTTTTGGAAATGACGGAGGTCTAATGCCTCCACTGGCCAGACCTAAGCAAATTCACTAAATTTTTAAAAGAAAACCTCTGCAAAAACAAGTAAATCGCAATTTTCTCCCCTGCTCCTTCCTCTTCCCGGTTCAAAATTCTCTCTCTTCTGCCCCCACGTCTCTCTCCCAGGACAAACTTTTTTCACCACCTGTTCTGGCACATCCTGGGGTCAGGTGGAGAAGATGAAGTAGAAAGTCTGCCCCACCGGAATGCCAGCTATGCCTCTCTTTGGAGTTTTGGTGGTAACAGGAACTCTGCTTTGCTAAGAGAGAATGGCTTCATGCAGGGGGAGGAGGGAGCTGTGGGGGAGGCGCTAGAATAGTATCTTGCAGAATGCAATCAGTCCTCGACTGTTGACAGATATGACCTCTTTGCTTTCTTAAAAAAAAAAAAAAAACTCTTGTATTTTGCTTCTAGTAATTCAGATCTCATTGGGATAAGATTGGGGAGATCTGGGTTGAAAATTGGAAGCAGATTGAGTGATCTCACTTTGTCTTATTCATGTCCAATTTGCCTACTTTGCACTGGTGTTCTGAGGATACATAGTGGTGGTGGTGGTGGGGAATCATGTAGACCACCCTAAGCTTGTTTGGTGTAGTGGTTAAGTGCGTGGACTCTAATTTGGGAGAACAGGGTTTGATTCACCACTCCTCCACTTGCAGCTGCTGGATGACCTTGGGCAAGCCATAGTTCTATCAGAGCTGTTCTCTCAAGGGCAGTCCTCGAAAGAGCCTACCTCACAGGGTGTGTGTTGTGGGGAAGGGAAGGGGAAGGAGTTTGTAAGCTGCTCTCTGAGTGAAGGGCGGGTATAAATCCAATCCCTTCCTCCTCTTCCTCTTTCTCCTCTTCTTCTTCTCCTTCTTCTCCTTCTCTCCCTAGGGTGGGATAAAAAAATCTGATGCAAAATTTAACAAACCTGTGATCTTCCGTGTAGCCAAAAATGCTTAGTATTAGTAACTGGCCCTGACCTGGCTAACCCAGGCTAGCCCGATCTTGTCAGATCTCGGAAGCTAAGTAGGGTCGGCCATGGCTAGTAGTTGGATGGTAGACCTCCAAGGAATACTAGAGTTGCTATACAGAGGAAGGCAATGGCCAACCACCTCTGAACATCTCTTCCCTTGAAAACCGCACAGGATCACCATTAGTTGCTGTGACTCGACAGCAAAAAGTGTGGTGGGGGGTTAATAACTGGCAAGGTTAATAATTACTTGTACTCTGGGGTAAGTGGCATAAATTTGTGTCTGAGCTTGCAGGCAAACCGTGGTCTATGAATTCTATACACTTGTCAGGGAGGCTCTAGGCTGATCCTGCACAGAGCAGGGGGTTGGACTAGATAGCCTGTATGAAATCAGAAACTGTAGCCGATGCAGACCTCTTGCATTGTGCTGTGTGTGTGTGGGGTGGGGAGGGGGGGTTAAAGTGGCACAGGGCAATGGGTACGATCACAATATGGCTGCCACAGAAGGAAGAGCTAGCCACACGATGTCAGGGAGTAAGGTTATATACAGGGGTCTTTTCCTGCAGGAGCGCACAGGAGCGGTGCTCCGGCAGTAAAGAGCCCAGGGGGCGGGCACATGCAACAAGCGCTACATTAGGGGTGTGTGGCCTAACATGCAAAGGAGTTCCTGCTACAAAAAAAGGCCCTGGGTTTTGACAACAAACATGGTAAACAGAATAACAAGCAAAAGGTGGGTGTGGCTGGATGACCACACTTCTGGTAACACGGGGTTGTGGCCTAATATGCTAATGAGCTGTGCTGTCGTGGGTGTGGCCTAATAGGCTAATGATTTCCTGCTGTTGGGTATGGCCTATTATGCTAATGAGTTCCTGCTGGGCTTTTTCTACAAAAAAAGCCCTGGCAATGGGTACGATCACAATATGGTTGCCACAGAAGGCGGAGCTAGCCACACAATGTCAGGGAGTAAGGTTATATTTCATAGTAACTCTTCAAACGTTTCAGGCGGAAGCTCGTTTTAACAGGATGCCTTTTAATCTGCACAGCCAATCACAAGCCCCGCTGGGTAGAGGCCCCTCCCATTTTCTAAAAGTACTTGGCGGGTACCAAGAAAGGTGTGTCCCGGGGGCCATGGTGCCCATGGGCACCACACTGGGGACTACAGTATCAAAACAGAGGGACGCTCGCTCTCCGAGTTTTGGGGGTAAAATCTATGTTCCACAGGTACTGCTATTTTTGACTTAAGCACTGAAACAGCTGAACAATTCATGCAAAAGACTATTGAGCCAGGCGTGGTTACTGTGTAAGGTGTGTTTTGAATCCAAGTTAGGTGAGCAGATTTAACATCTGCCTCATTTGTGTAATTGGAGCATGTGGAAATTTTGCCTCTCCAAGTTAGTGTGTTTGCAGTGAACCAATACCTTGCCTTATAAAACACATCGCAACCCCCCCCTCTAAATGCAGTCTAGAGTTCCCTGCCCCCTCTTGTTTCCTCAGTGCCCATAAGTTGCTTGGCGGGGGGCTCCCTTATTTATATTTAAAGTTTAATCTCTGCGGAAAGAGAAGCGACTCGTTTTTCCAACAACTGGGGGTTGGCACAGAGCTTCATTGTTCTGTACAGGAAGTGAAAAAGATGAAGCTTTTAAAATCCTATTAAGAACGATCTAAAATATGACTTGCCCCTCTGGGCCGCCGCACCCGCCCTTCCTGTCTTCTCACCTTTTGCAGTTCTGCACTGTTGCATCTGAGAATCTGGGATTTCATATCTGCCGTCTGGGGCACAGTGACCACTGAAAAGATGTCTGTCTGTGTAGTTCAATTTCTGCGGGGGATGTGGAGTCTTGTGAACAAAAATTCTACTTGGTGAGCTACCAGCATTAAAGTTGTGAGTGAGCAATTTGGCTACTGCATAGATTAGTTTGCTCTGGAGCCATCCTTCCTCAGCTGAGACAAAGATGCGTGAGCCGGAGGCTAAAAAACTGTGAGCTAGCACACACTAACTCAGCTCAGAGGGAACACCGGGTGGGGGGATGTTTTTTCTCCTTAGAAATTCTCAGGGCGATCTCAGTGAGATGTGTCCTGATGGATGTGGGCTGTCCCTTTTCCTCTGCCTGGCGTGGTGGGTATGCATGTTTCAGGGGGTAGTTGGTCTGCAGTAGAACAACTAGATTCCAACAAGATTTTCTGGGTATGAGCTTTTGAGAATCAAAGTGCCCTTTGTGCATGCATCTGAAACCTCACTTGTGTGTCCTTCACCGTCCAGGGGGGTAGACCTTGGGTTGCTCGGCATACCTTGTAGTTTCTCCCGCCACCTCTTTCTCCACGGCCTGTGTTCTGGTCCATCCTACTGCTGAACATCTGTGTTTCTGGGGAAGTAGCTTGCGGCACCAGGGCCTTCTGGACCCCGCTGCAGTGTCTGGGTTGCAGATAGCATTCACCTCTCAGTCTTCCTCTGCAAAAAGGAAGTATGGAATGTATTCCCGTCACTGTTCTTCTGGTCCAGGCTCAGCACAGGGTTTCCAAGTCTGGGTTGGGAAATTCCTGGAGATTTGGGGGTGGAGCCTGGGGAGGGTGGGGCTTTGGGGGAGGGGCCTTAGCAGGCTATAAGGCCGTAGAATCCACCCTTCAAAATAGTCATTTTCTCCAGGGGAACTGATCTGTACAGTCTGGAGTTATAATCCTGGGAGATATCCAGGCTAGCAACCCTTTGTTGTTGTTCAGTCGCACAGTTGAGTCCGACTCTTTGCGACCCCATGGACCACATCACGCCAGGCCCTCCTGTCTTCCGCCGTCCTCTGAAGTGTGCTCAATTTCATGTTCGTTGCATCTATGACACTGTCTAACCATCTCATCCTTTGCCGTCCCCGTCTTCTTTGACCTTCAGTCTTTCCCAGCATCAGGGTCTTCTCCAGTGAGGGCTCCCTTCTCCTTTGGTGGCCAAAGTATTTGAGCTTCAGCTTCAGTTTCTGGCCTTCCAGGGAACAGTCAGGGTTGATTTCTTTTAGGATTGATTGATTTGATCTCCTTGCAGTCCAAGGGACTCTCAAGAGTCTTCTCCAGCACCATAGTTCAAAAGCATCTATTCTTCAGCGCTCGGCCTTCCTAGCTCAGGGTTTTGTATCATTGGGCAACTTCTGTGGTTCAATGTCCTGGTGATGGGTAGCAGATGTGATTGCAGGCGCCCTGCCTAAACATGTGCCACTGGCGCATAGACCAAGAGAGGAGCCTGCCCCCTCCGTGTTCTTCCTTGGACAAGCAGGCCCCTGCCGTGGGTCGAGGCAAGGGTTCTCAACACATCTCCAGGGTGGCGGCTGGGAGCAGCGGCTGCCAGCCAGTAGGCCGAGAGGATTGGTGGCAACTGGGAACAGCAGCTCCCTTGCATTCCCTTGCCTCGCCTCTGTGGCATGCACAGCTGTGCTGGGGAGGGGCCTCCCCCACAAACCTGAAATCAGCCCTGACCCTGCTGGTGATGACAAGGCAACAGGGGGATCTCCCAGGCCGGGCTAGCATTTCACACGAACCAACTGTGCTCCTTTTGAACATGCCCTGGAATCCTGCACAATGCACAGGGTTGTCGTGGCAGATGCTTGGCGGTTCTTTGGCAGATGCATCCGTGGGGGAAGTTTCCCCCTGAAGGCAGAAAGTTCTGCTCTTGTTCCAAGCGGAGGGGGAGGGGAAGCATATCCTCCTAGCGGGTTGACTCGGTGTGCCAGCCGCCTCCGTGCCAGGCGCTCTTCCCTGCTTGGAGGGGAAGGGCTGAGCCATCCGAACTCGAACTCCGCAGGGCAAGTCTTGTCTCGTTTCGGCAGATGGGGTGCCGAAGGCTGCTTTCCGTTCCTCTGTTTCCTTCGGATCGGCACAAAAGGAAGATTAGCTCCTAATAGGGCTTGGAATTCAGCCCTGTGATACTTTTGTTTTTCGGTTTAAAAAAAAAATACCAAACCCCCCCACCCACGGTTACGCTGCCTTTCAGACCAGCACAATGATTTTTTTTAAAAAAACAAACAACCCAAAAAACACTTATGCTGCCTTTCAGTCCAGTGCAGTGAAATAAAAGTCAAAATAACTTCCACCTCCACCGCCAGTTGATTGATTGTTATGAGCTCAGTCATCCGGTAATCAGTGTTACCTGCATACATTTGCATATGAAAAGAAAAAGAATCGTTTAAAGCGTACTGACAAATGCGTGTGTCTCAGCAAGCATCGTCCGGGAAGAGGCATTCCCCTCCTGTGCAGGAAAGAAAGGGACGGCCGCTGCCATCTTATTTATTTATTTCATTTCATTTATACCCCGCCCTCCCTGCACGCGGGCTCAGGGCGGCTTACAAAACACAGAGGTGTAATACAACACCACTTCTTCTTAGGAGAGGCGTTCCCTCTGCCTTTACAGAGGAGGGAATAATTTGTTTTAAGAGTGCCCTTGACATCTGCAGTTGGTGGCAACGTTTCTATTAAAAAATAATGTTTTTCGAAACGGCTGATGGACTGCTTTTGGCACGTCTTAAAATCCGTCCTTTGATTTTTAATTGTTTGACCTAATTGGTGTGCTGAGGTATTTATTATTATGTCATCCTTGTAGGGGGCCGTTTGTAGCGTGAAGTAAAGAAGACAGCTCCTGACCTGCAACACTTATAATTTAATTTTTAGCAGCGGGAGGAGAGAGACCTGTTCTGGCCAAAGGTTTTGATTAGTGGAATCCTTTTAAGGACCTAACCCCCGACTTTCATTCTCGTAACCCCAGCTGAGAATGCAACTGTCC
>NW_015166420.1:976559-998766 GCF_001447785.1 Gekko japonicus
CCAGAGCTTGTAACTGACCCAAGGTCACATCAGCAGGTGCAAGTGGAGGAGTGGGGAATCAAACCCGGTTCTCCCAGATTAGAGTCTGCACACTTAACCACAACACCAAACTGAGGGGGCGGTCCTCCACTTTGAACCAAGGCTCTGCAATGAGACGGCGAAGAGAGGGGACGCAGCAGCGGTTTATAAAGCTGCACGTGGAAAGCAGAGAGTACTTTTGCTTCACCTCTTAGATTGTTAGAGTAATGGATCATCCAATGATGTTGGTGGTCAAAAGATTCAGGACAAAGGAGTGTGTTCAGCCGGTGGCTAATGAATTTGTGGAACTCGCTGCCACTGTATGCACTGGGCGGGCAAACTGGAATTCTGCTGTTTGTTTTGATTCTCCAGCAGCTGTCTCTCAAAAGAGACAGAATGGAAGGGAGGAAAAACAAGCAGCTCGGTGGGGCACATCCTGTTGGGGTGGGAGAAACAGACATCAGGTTCATGGGAAAAACAGACTTTCACGAGCACAGGCAGGGAGTCGGCAGCTGTTTTCCATTGTATATAATCCCAGGCGGAAGTCGCTTTGGACCTCACCTGTGACTCCGACCTCCTCCCAAGCGACATCGCCCTGTCAAATGATTCCACCCTTCTACCCATTTGTCAGCTCCACTGGAGACCCTTTCCCACGAGGGAGACCCTCTTTTGTTCTATTGTGCTCCTGCACTGTTTGGTAGCGATCCCAAAGCCCCTTGTGGGGGTAAGAGGGGTGGATGTCCCATTGGGAACACAAGAAGATAAAAAAAAAATGATCTCTGCTAGATGAGGACATCATAAGAGCATCCTGTCTCACAGAGTGGGCGGCCAGTTCCTCCAGAGGGTCAAAAACCAGGGCATAGAGGCCGAGGCCTTCATTAGAACATCAGAAGAGCCCTGCTGGATCCAACCAGTGGTCCATCTAGTGCAGTATACTGGCTCACACAGCAGCCAACCAGTTTTCCTGGAGGTCCAACAACAGGGCAGAGAGGCCAAGGCCTTCCGCTGATAAGAACCTATGAAGAAGAAGGTTTTTATTGTATTTAGCCATAGGCCATTACAAACCACGAACAGAGAAGAATACAATAAAACATAGAAAATTGTATAAAATAAGATACAGTCTAAAACATTATAAATCCATAAAACTGAAGTTATAAACAATTAATTCACAACATGCCCACTAAAATCAGTATTAGCTAGGAACAGCGTTGGCCCGTATTTTCCTTGCAGCCAAAATCAGTATTAGCTAGGAACAGCATTGGCCCGTATTTTCCTTACAGCCAAGGCTAATATAGCCATTCTATTGGATACATCGGCATTGGCATCGGTTAACAAAAATATAATCTTCTCTGGGACTGAGTAAAAGCTTAAAACTGGTAAAGATAAGAACCTATGAAGAGCCCTGCTGGATCAGACCAGTGGTCACTCTAGTCCATCCTCCTGTCTCACACAGTGGCCAACCAGTTTCCCTGGAGGTCCAAGAATAGGGCACAGAGGCCTTCCCCTGCTGCTGCCTCGTGCCTCTGGGAGTCAGAGGTTGACTGCCTCTGAATGGGGAGGTTCCCCTCAGTCACCATGGCTAGTAGCCAATGCTCCCTCTAAGCGTTGGGAGTCTTGGGAGCAAAAATTCTATTCTGTGAGCGACTGGCATTAAAGTTGTGAGCGAGCCATTTGGCTACGGCATAAATTAGTTTGCTCTGGAGCCATCCCTTCCTGAGCGAAGACAAAAAATGTGTGAGCCGGAGGTTAAAAAACTGAGCTAGCTCACACTAACTCAGCTTAGAGGGAACACTGCTCGTAGCCATTGATAGATTTATAATCCATGTATCTATGTAATCCCCTTTTAAAGCTGTTTATCCCTGCGGCCCTCACTACACCCCCTGGCATCTTCCTGTTTCCTGTTTCCCACCGTAGCCTACCACATACCCTTGGGAGGGCTACAAATGGGGCATGGGAATCAAGGCCCCTCCCTGTGCTCCCCCCCCACATCAGCTGGGACTCAGGCCTAGGGCTGCCAGCTCTGGCTGGGGAAATACCTGGAGATTTTGGGGGTGGAGCCTGGGGGAGGCGGGGTTTGGTATGAGGAGGGACCTCAGCAGGGTACAGTGCTGTAGACCCCACCCTCCAAAACAGCCCTGCCCTCCAGGGGAACTCCTGGAGACCAATGGTAATAATAGGAGATCTCCAGACCTGGAAGTTGGCAAGCCTGCTCAGAGGTTGCTTCTGTACATGGAGGTTCCCTTCAGTCGTCCAGGCCTCATGCCTGTCGATGGACCTCTTCTCCATGAATCTGTCCAATCCCTTTTCAAAGCCATTTCGACCAAGAGCTGTCAAGGCATTTTATGGTAGTGAATTGTGCTGATAATTCAGTGTTTGGGAATATTTCGATATATTGTACAAAGTCTCTCCTGCTACATCGTCCGCCAGACGGCTTCCCTGGGTAAAAGGTAAAGGTTCCCTTGCTCGAAAGCCAGTCGAATCCGACGCTAAGGCTGCGGTGCTCATCTCCGTTTCCAAGCCGAAGAGCCAGCGCTGTCCGAAGACGTTTCCGTGGTCATGTGGCCGGCATGACTAAACACCAAGGCACACGGAACGCTGTCTCTCCTGCTGCATCATCCGCCAGACGGCTTCCCTGGGTGCTCCTCCCCAATTCCCAAGATTATGGAAGAGACTGAAAAAGTATACACTCTCTCCTCCACTGCATCTATGACTAAATAAACCTCTCTAGTGCTCCGGCGCGGTGGCTCAAGTGGTTAAGACGCTGAACTGCAGGCTGTGGAAGGTCGGTAGTTCAGCAGTTCAAGACCCGAGTGTGCCGCATGACGGAGTGAGCTCCCGTCTCTAGTTCCAGCTCCTGCCAACCTAGCAGTTCGAAAGCAAGAAATTGCAAGTAGATAAATAGGAACCGCTTCGATGGGAAGGTAACAGCATTCCGTGCGCCTTGGTGTTTAGTCATGCTGGCCACATGACCACGGAAACGTCTTCAGACAGCGCTGGCTCTTCGGCTTTGAAACGGAGATGAGCACCGCAACCCTAGAGTCAGACTCGACTGGCTTTCGAGCAAGGGAACCTTTACCTTTACTGGTGCTGCCAGCTGACCTTTTTTCAGATCTAACCCCCTGTGCTTTCCCCCTTTTTTCTCAAGGTAGGTGCTGACCCGTCACCATCTTGGTTGTTCTTTTCTGCCCCCTTTCCAACTCTTTTTTTTTTTTTTGCAAGGTGGGGGCTAGGGAACCAGAAGTGTCCCCAATATTCCAAGTGCCACCAGGTTTATATGAAGAGAGGCTGTAGTTCAGTGGTAGAGCATCTGCATTGCCGTTCAACCCCCAGCATCCCTAGCTAAAAGGACCAGGCAGTAGGTGATGTGGAAGACCTCCGCCTGAGACCCTGGGGAGCGGCTGCCAGCCTTAATAGACAACAGTGACCTTGATGGACTGATGGACCGACTCAGCATAAGGCGGCTTCATGTATCATAATTCTGAGGAGGGGCCATGGCTCAGTGGTGGAACATCTGCTTGGCATGCAGAAAGTCCCAGGTTCAATCCCCGGCATCTCCAGTTAAAAGCAGCTAGCACAGGTGATGGGGAAAGCCCTCTGCCTGAGACTCCGGAGAGCCTCTGCCAATCAGAGCAGGCAACATTGGGCGAGAAGAGTTGAATTTCTGACTCAGCAAAAGGCACTCAACTGCCTTGTCAGCAGACCTATTCAGGAGGGGCTGTGGCTCAGTGGTAGAGCATCAGCTTGGCTGCAGAAGGTCCCAGGTTCAATCCCTGGCGTCTCCAGTGAAAAAGGATCTGGGAGTAAGTGATGTGAAAGGCCTTTTCCTGAGACCCTGGAGAGCCACTGCCAGTCTGTGTAGACAATACTGGCCTTGCCAGGGGTCTGATTCAGTCAAAGGCAGATTCATGTGTTCAAGTTGTTCCTGTAGGTGGCCCTTATTTCTTTTTATCTCTCTCATAATTATGCCTAGCAGAGAATTCCTCCCTCCCCCCCCCCGCACCCGACTGTGTTGGCTAGACAAGAGCTATTTATAAGTCTGACCTAAAATGTAAGATGATGGCGATGACCTGACTGGTACAGTCTCCTGGCCCAGTTAAGAACAAAAGAAGAGCCCTGCTGAATCAGACCGTCCGTCCGTCCAGTCCAGCATCCCGTCTCACACACTGGCCAACCAGTTCCTCTGGACAGTCAGCAACAGGGCAGAGGGGCAGAGGCCTTCCCCTGGTGTTGCCTCCTGGCTCTGGGACTCAGAGGTTGACTGCCCTCAGTGTGGAGGTTCCCCTCACCCACCGTGGCCTAGTAGCCACTGATCGACTTATCCTCCATTGACAGACTTATTGGAGCCCCTTTTAAAACTGTTTATTGCTGTGGCCATCACTACCTCTTCTGTCAGCGAATCCCACATTTTAATCGCTCTCTGTGTAAAGAGGTATTTCCTGTTGTCTGCCCTGAACCTACTGCCCATCAGCTTCATCGGCGATAGACTGTCGGTTGTGGTTAGAGATGTGAAGGCCCGGAAAAAACCCGGAAAAATTAGGGAAAAAACCGGTTTTTTTCCATTTTTTCCAGAAGCCTTTTTTGTTTTTTTCCGAAAAATTGGAAAAATTATATATCTGGTATCAGATTGATCTAATTTCTGTGCACTGAGGACAAACAAGTCCTAGGTTACAAACTGAACTCTCCAATGCAAGAACAAGATGCATTTCTTCCTTTAGGAGGTGCGATTGTCAGAAGAAAATAAAAAACTTTCAGTTTTGTTTTTGCATGTGGGTGGGTATTCTGTTTGTAATAATTGTTTGGACACACTATATTTTTAAAATGCTAGTTGTGATAATTTCATGCCAAGTAAAAATGTCCATAGTCATATTTTATGTTCCTAAAGTAACAGAATGGCTTTCAATCTAGAAAAGACAAAAGAAATGCTAATGTAGCATTTTTTTCAATTTTTCCGAAAATTTCCGTTTCCCCCCGAAAAAAATTTCCGGAAATTTTACATCTCTAGTTGTGGTTTCGGGTCTGAGGTGCGGCGGCTGCGTCCCTTGGAAGGTTCTGCTCCTCTGTATGGAGAGCTGCTTGTGGGTCTGGAGATTCTTGGCGGTTGGATTTTCCCCAAACTCAGACAATAGAATGGCAAACCCTCCCCGTGCCGTTAAATAGGCTTGTTGGTACAGGGTGGTGATTTTTCCCCCGAAGCTTGCCTGCTTCTTCCTTGCTGAGAGAGATCTTTCCTTGCCCTGGAGAGGAGGTGGGGCTCGCCACCGGATGCTGGTGCTCTGATCCTAATCAGCTCTCCCCGCGTTGTGGGGGTGGGGGGAGGCGGTATGCCACGGCGGGCAAATGAGCTCGACAGAGCTGCCTCTGTACTCTGCTTCTCTTCCTTGGCCTGCAGGGGATTCCTTTCCTCTGTGGGTGCTCGCTGCTCTCCCTTAACTGCCTCCAATTCATATCTCCCCCCACCCATCTAAGGGCAGAGGAACCAGATGCACAAGTTCATGGCTGTCTTCTAATTTCTGGTTTCCTCCTCCTCGCAAGTGCCGGTGCCTGGCCGGGCACGCCCCAGCTTGCGAACCAGTTGCTTCTGCCCTGCAGTGGAAGGAAGGCAGCGTTGCTCAAAGTTGGCCAAACTGCACCCAGCTTTCTAAAAGCAGTGGTTTCCCAAGCTGCTTGCCATGAGAAACACGTCGCTAGAGTGCCCTGTGAGCCTCAAGTACACATCTGCAGAAGAGGGTTCCTGTCAGGTCTCTGCGTGATTCACTGCTTTGGTCTTGCCCCATTCCAGTCGGCCTCTGCCTGGGAGAGAGCTTTGTGTCTTCCCTCGTGTATGACTGGATCATTAGCTCTATCGTGATCCAGCGGCACAGTAGGATTACCTGTCCTTCTAAGAGGCTGTTTGTTGTGTCTCTGCATGATTCACAGTGTTGATCTTTCTTCTGTGATGGGCTGAGTAATTCTGCATCTGGTGTAAAGGGATCGTTTTGGTCACCCCTGATGCGTCCGCATAGTTTGCTTGTAGAGGAGCCAACCCGCTCTTGTTTCTGCATGAGCTGCTGTTCTGAAGGAGGTAATCCTAGGTTCACGCGCAAGTGCGGCCGGCAGTCTCCTCGTAGCCTCCGTTTTCTTAAGGAGACCTTTTAACATGAGCATGAGATTATGAACATGCAAAGCTGGTGCTCTTGCACTGAGCAAGACATAACTGAGAGACCTTATCCCCAAATCTAGAGGATAATCCCCCCCTTTTAATTAAATGCAGCTGCTTGCCAAATGTCTTAGGTGTGTGTGGGGGGCAGTCGGGTTGCCAGCTCTGGGTTGGGAAACACCTGGAGATTTTGGGGGGTGGAGCCTGGGGAGGGCGGGGTTTGGGGAAGGGAGGGGAGGTACTTCAGTG
Source organism: Gekko japonicus (assembly GCF_001447785.1). Taxonomy (NCBI): domain Eukaryota; kingdom Metazoa; phylum Chordata; class Lepidosauria; order Squamata; family Gekkonidae; genus Gekko; species Gekko japonicus. Next base: position 982,963 of record NW_015166420.1, read on the forward strand.
GGGCTCACTGCCATAGAGTCCCCTCCCCCAAAGCAGCCATTTTCTCTCCGGGGGACTGGTCTTGGTCGTCTGGAGATCGGTTGTAATAGTTGGCGATCTCCAGGTGCCACCTGGAGGATGGCATGCCTAGAGGGTAGGGAGGGTAGGCGGCCTTTATCATCACTGCTCTCTGTGTCGTCCCATCTTGTTCAAATCCTACGCAATCTCCCTGGCTTCCCATCCGCAGCAAAGCGGGTGGTGGGAGGGAGTGGTGGAGAATTCCGACAACTTCAAGGCGCCCCTGTCTCCCTTGGCCCTCAAGAGGTCATGCGAATTCCCAGAAGGTCTCACTGCCACGAAGGACAAACTTTCTGCTTTGTTCCTTTGCCTGCAGCTGTATCCCTTGTGGCGTCCATCTTCCCATGCTCCCTAAAAATTGACAAAGGCCAAACAGTATCCCAACAGCACCAGGGTGTGCTTCTCTCTAGACCACAGGCCTAGGAATAGCCACTCTGTGGAGCTGCCTCTGCATAGGAGATGTTTTGGGAAATCGGAAGAAGAAAGGACTAGATTCTGTTTTCTCTCCCAGTTTCATGTAGTGGTTAGGAGCACGGACTTTAGTCTGGGAGAACCGCTTTTGGTTCCCCACTCCTCCTCCACTTGTAGCTGCTGGTGAGACTTTGGGTCATTTACAAGTTCTTTCAGAGCTGTTCTCTCACAAGCAGTTCTCAAAAGAGCTCTCTCAGCCCCGCCCACCTCACAGGGTTTCTGTTGTGTGGAGGAGAAGGGAAAGACGATTGTAGGCCCCTCTGAGACTCCTTCGGGTAGTGAAGGGTGGGGTATAAATCCAATCTCCTCCTCCTCCCCCTCTCCTCCCCCTCCCCCTCCTCCATCTCCATACTACAGCTGGGTCACATATATGGGCACATCTTCCCTTCCATCTCCACACCACCTATCCAGACTGTAGTGCTGTAATCCACAACTCTCTGTGTTCTCATTGGTGAAATGTGGGTGCCAGTGTCTCTCAAGATACGGCTCTTTTTTGCCCTGGGATCCTACGAACACTTTCCTGGCAGTAACCTCAGTAGGATTCTAGGGAGACGACTAAGGGGGACGACGACATGATAGACGTTTATAAAATTATGCATAGTGTGGATTGACAAGGAGAACTCGAGGGCATCCAATGAAGCTGAGGGGTAATAGGCTCAGCATGGACAAAAGAAAATACTTTACGCAGAGAGTGATTAAAATGTGGGATTTGCTGCCAGAGGATGTAGCGATGGCCACAGGAATAAACGGCTTTAAAGGGGTAGATAGATTCATGAAGGATTATCTTCCGTGGCGACGGAGGGAAACCTTCACATTCAGAGGCACAATACCTCTGTATCCCAGAGCCAGGAAGTCTCAGCCTCTGTGCCCTGCTGTTGGACCTCCAGGGGAATTGGTTGGCCACTGTGTGAGACAGGATGTTGGACTAGATGGGCCCCTGGTCGGATCCAGCAGGCCTCTTCTGATGTTCTTGTGATTGCAGTCTTAGTTTTAGTCTTAAAGAGCAGATACATCTTGATTCCATTATATGCATGCATCAAAGCATGAACATCAAACGCTAAGGTGCCTTGTGGCACCCAGTCGGCCATTTCAGGCATCGCAATGGAGACGCTTAAAACAAACAAACAAAATACTGTTGGCAGCATAACATAGAACAGTTACAGTTTTTCTTTAGTATTTCTTGAACCAAGGGAACAGACTCCTTCTTTGCTTTCAAGTCAGTGCAGGACAGATGGATGCAGGATAATTGCACTCAATTTACAATGGACAGACGAATGATATGTACTCGTGTGGGGTTGTCCAGGCCATGATCCTTAGTCTATGAATAGGGGGTGTTTCCAAGTACACAAGAGGGGGTCTGTATTTTCATGTTTGAATGACTGGGAGGGTGTGGGAATTGTGTGGGTGGACCCACTTTCTCGTTATCAGGCACCCAAGAAGCCAGCGTGATCCAGTAACAAGGCTTTTAAACTGAAAAGTGCTAAATATTGGTTGGCTGGATTCAGCGCGTTTTAAGAACTTTGCTTTGTGCCCTGACTTGGATAGCCCAGGCAAGCCCGGCCCGATCTCGTAAGAGCTCAGAAGCCAAGCAGGGCCAACCCTGGCAAGTGTTTGGATGGGAGACCTCCAAAGAATACCAAGGTCGGGAGGCAGAGGCAGGCTATCAAGCCACTTCTCTGAACATCCTCCGTGCCCCAGTAGGAGTCACCAGAGATCACCATGACTTCCAGGCATGAGCGTGCACACACACAAATGCAAAAATACACCCCCCCCAAAAAACAAACAAAAAAACCTTGGTTTTGTGCAGGAGCCTTTTTTGGGGGAGGGGAATCTTAAATGCACGTTCACTTCTTTTAGTCATGTGTGCAAACTCAAAAGTGTGCACTTTGGTCAAGTGCTTGAAACTTCGTACTGGCCTTCAAAAGAGGTATCAGGGCACTAAATGCCACTGAACGTGATGAGGGCAATTTCACAGCCAGCAGTAGAAGAAGAAGAGAAGAGATTGGATTTATACCCCGCCCTTCACTACCCAAAGGAGTCTCAGAGCGGCTTACAAACTCCTTTCCCTTCCCCTCCCCACAACAGACACCCTGTGAGGTAGGTGGGGCTGAGAGAGCTCTTTCCAGAACTGTCCTTGAGAGAACACCTCTGAGAGAACTTGTGACTGACCCAAGGTCATCCAGCAGCTGCAAGTGGAAGAGTGGGGAATCAAACCTGGTTCTCCCAGATTAGAGTCCATGCACTTAACCACTACACCAAACTGCAGGCAATGCGTATGCTGTGACATCATTTCCTGGAAAAAAACCAAGATGTGATGTCACATCATCCTAGGAACTGCCAGAAACTATCTGGTAAAACCACAGAGCTACATGACATCACATCTGGGTTTCCCCCAGTGCCACCAGCATAATTTTCCCCCCAGTGGTGGGCAACAAGGGTTGCCAGTGGGAGGCCTGGCAACCCGAGGTCAACTATTGCATCATACAGCGTTTTTCAGCAGTGTGCTTTATGGCAGCTTTACAGCAGTTTTGCAGCGCTGTGGTTCAGCATTCAGGAGGAGGCAGTTGCCGTTTACTCATCTAAAGGAGATGGGAGGAGGTAGACCTCAGAGCCAAGCTGGAATAAGAGCAGCGGGTTTTTTTGGATCGGTCTAAATGCCTTCTTGGATTAAAGTATATAAATTCCCACTGAAGTGCAGACATTCTCCTGTTGTTTGAGTATGCACCCCTGAAGGCATCTAAACGCCCAACCCGCCCCCAGCCTTGCTTCCCAGCTGGGGTTTATTTATCTACTTAATTTATATCCCGCCTTTCTCCCCAATGGGGACCCAAAGCAGTGTGCATAACTGTCTTCTCCTCCAGTTTACTGTCACAACAACCTTGTGAGGTAGGGTTGGGACATTCCTAGAGATTTGGCGGTGGAGTCTGGGGAACGCGAGGTTTGGCTGGGGCAGGGACCTGAGTGGGGTGTAAGATCATAGAATCCACCCTCCAAAGCAGCCATTTTCTCCAGAGGAACTGACCTCTGCAGCCTGGAGATCAATCGTCATTCCAGGCGATCTCCAGCCGCCCCCCGAAGGCTGGCAACCTTGTTTCCAGCACTTGGCCGACCCAGGTATGTTCCTTTCAACCCCCCCCTTAAAGACGTCTAAGCTGGGGGCCACGAACTCGCTGTGTCGGTGTGCTCCATCCGTCAGCGATCCAAAGTGCAAAGTCCTGAACGCGCAGTCCATCAACTTCACTGGTATTTTGGCAGGGGGAGAATTCTCTTCCCGCCTGCTTTCTCCACACCATACAGGCACAGGGGCGGCTGCGGCCCGCCTGACCTCGCCTCGAGCGTGGGGCTCCAAGACCGTCTTTGCTCTTCGCTGATCGGCTGTGACGACCCGGCCTGCGGGAGCGGGTGAATTGGCGGGGATTCCTTTTTGGCTTCCTGAGAACCCAGATCCCTCTCTTGAAGAATGTCATGTTTTCTTGGCAGGGAGCCCTGGAAGCCGAGCTGGGGAGGACCTGCTTAGTGTCACGCACCCAAGGCCGGGCTTCTGTTTCATGTTACTCCCGACGGAGGAGGCTGCTGCTATCGGCAGAGGGACAAATGACTTTTCGGCAGCCTGCCTTGCAGATCTGGGCAAAGGCAGGCTCTGGACTTCCTGGGAACAATCTTCCCGTTCTCAGTTACCTGCCCTTTGACTGCCGCCTGCTTAAGTTGCTCTGTGCAACTTGGACCTGAAGAGGAATGCCTTCTGGATCAGATTATCTCATACACTGCATTCAGAAAGGAGCCCCCTCCCCAAAAAGGATTCCCTCGTTTTTCTGTGCCCTTGTGTGTGCCAAGCAGGTGCTGGACACTCAGCCTGGTCAGTATATTTGCAGAAGGCATCGGGCACGATCAGTTTCGATTAATGGCGGGCAACGTGGGCTGGAATCCGAATCCGGATTGGGCTTTGCAGGCCTTTTGGGCTCTCTTTGTGGATGCGGATGCTGCTGCTATCGGCAGGTGTTGGATTCGCCCTGTGGAATCTGTCAAGTATCGTAATGCCCCTATATAAATCGATGGCGCGACCTCATTTGGAATACTGTGTGCAGTATTATAGCATTGGGAAAAGTCCAGAAAAGAGCAACTAGAATGAGGGTTGGAACACTTTCCCTATGAAGAAAGGTTAAAAAGCTTGGAGAAACGATGACTGAGGGGTGACATGATCAAGGTTTATAAGATGATCCATGGGATAGAGCAGGTAGAGAAAGAAGGACTTTTCTCCCTTTCTCACAATGCAAGAACTCGTGGGCACTCCATGAAATTGCTGAGCAGTCGGATTAGAACAGATAAAAGGAAGTCCTTCTTCACCCAAAGAGTGATTAACACCTGGAATTCACTGCCACAGGAGGTGGTGGCAGCTACAAACATGGACAGCTTTAAGAGGGAATTGGATAAGCATATGGAGCAGAGGCCCATCAGTGGCTATTAGCCACAAGGTATAGATAGGAATTCTCAGTCTGGGGCAAGGGATGCTCAGTCTTCTTGGTGCTTGGGGGGGCAACAGTGTGTGTGGGGCTTCTAGTGTCCTGGCCCCACTGATGGACCTCCTGATGGCACCTGGTATTTTTGGCGATTGTGTGACAGAATGTTGGACTGGGTGGGCCATTGGCCTGATCCAACATTTCTAAAGCCCGTCTCTTTAAGTCCTTTCCTGCTCTTTGCCAGTGTTCCCTCTAAGCTGAGTTAGTGTGAGCTAGCTCACAGGTTTTTAGCCTCCAGCTCACACATGCTTGTCTCAGCTCAGGCAGGATGGCTACAGAGCAAACTAATTTATGCAGTGGACAAACCGCTCGCTCACATCTTTAATGCCAGTAGCTCACAAAGTGGAATTTCTGCTCACCAGACTCCATAGCTTAGAGGGAGCATTGCTCTTTGCTCCTCCTCCAAGCTCCCTCGAGGGCCACCAGCTCTGGCTTGGGGAAATTCCTGGAGACTTGGGGAGAATTCCAGGTTCTACCTGGAGGCTAGCATCCCTAGCTCCTCGCAGAGCCCCTTCTTCCTACCAGTGTGGAATGCTCGAATGCGCATCTCTGGGTCTCCGTCCTGGATTTCTCTTTCTCTCGAGCTGCTCCACCTGCCAGAACAGGGAATCTGAGAAGCAACCTGATTCTCACCTCTTTTGATCTCTCCCTTGCAAGTAAACCAGGTGACCACCTTGCTGGTGGATTTCCCACGGGGATGACGACTTTGGGGGGGGGGCTGGAGTTCTTTCCCAGAATTGCAACCAACCTACAGGCTACAGAAATCAGTTTTCTTGGAGGAAATGACAGCTCGGAAGGATGGATTGTATGACATCGTATCTCCGTTGAGCTCCTTCCGCTTTCTAAAGATTGTATGATCTAAAGAGAAACCAGAGTATGAGCTCACTCCCATTCCTAAGGCCACTGTGCCCAGGTGCTGCCTCCAAATTTTACCGTGTGGAGTTGGCAACCTTAGTGTCCCTGCAGCTAGGCCTGTAGCCGGGAGGGGGGCACTTGGGGGCAATGCCCCCCACAGGTGAGTGCTGCCCCCCTCGGTTAAAAAAAACCCCAAGAAATATTTTTAAAATATAATATGCACATGGAGTTTCCAAAATGACCCTGGGCACAGTCAGAGAAGCTTCAGTCTCATTTTCTTTTTTTCTGGGCCGAAAAAATGCAAATAAAATAAAGTAAAATTGCAGAATGCAAGAGAGAGAGAGAGTTGGAGATTCTCTCCCCCCCCCCCCCCGCTTACACCAAAACAAACGCCCAGAATCGAGTCTCTCCAATCAAAAGGACTAGAGGAGGACTAGAGGTCGCAGCGGAGCCGGGGCTGCTGCTTCCGCTGCAAGAGGAGCAGCAGGTGCGGTCAGGGCGCCCCCTTGAATTTCCCCACGCCCCACCAACCAATTTTCTGGCTACCCCCCCTGCCTACAGCACTTACTTGTCCACTGTTGGAAACAGTATACTATACTAGACAGCTCAAAATGGCATCAGTTAACTATGATCTCTAAGAATGGAACCTTCAGATTCAAGGGTAGTATACCTCAATATCACATGCTGGGGCCAAGCCATGGCGGAGGGCTTTTGTCTTTGTAGTGTGCTTGTAGGGCAGAGAGGCACCTGCGTAAGGCTTCCATAGGCTGCCTTTCCCAATTGCTAGTAAAACGAGATTAAATCCCACAGCGTAGCCAAAACAGCAGAATAAGTTATGGAAGATAATTATATCTCTTTGCATAATTTATGTTTGGTGCAGAATCCAGCTTTTCTTGGTGGGAGAATTAAAAAAATGTTTTTAATGCTCCTACTTAATACCTGGAGGGGCTCATTTCTCGGGGCAACCGTTCCCGTTTTCCACAAGGCCGTGAGATGCTACCGATGGCTGCACCGTTTATGGAGGGAAGACTTCACTAACCCGTGGGCAAAAGCCCGCATCTTTATGCATGCTTGGAGTATCTCTCACGTTGCTCTCCTTCCCGAAGGAGTCCCTAATCTCAGCCGCGTGCAAAAGAGGATTAGAATTCCTGAGAAGAGGCGAAGCCCTACGCATTGTTCCGTCTGCTAATGTCTAGGGCTCCCAGCTGCATTAAAGATTCTGAAATACGGCAGGAGAATGCAAAGAGAACTTTAGAATTCAGTGGCGCTGGCTCAGGGGAGAGACGGTAGCTAGATACAGCTGCATAATAATTGTGGAATCTGAGGGTTTGATTTAGAGGCACCTCTGGGCCCCGTCCGCTTGGATGGGGGGCAGCTGAGGAAGGGGTGAAACTACTGGACTGTGGTGTCCTCAAGGGGTGTGCTATAATCTTCCTCTGAGGGCTAAACAAAGACCCCGGATTCCTTAGTCTTGGGGTGTCAAACTCATTTGTTACGAGGGCCAGATCTGACATAAATGTCGCTTTTTCAGGCTGGGCCATGTGTACTATAAAATGTAATGCCAGGTACCGGAGATAGAAACTTTATAAAGGACACAGGCGAACCCAGATAACAATATTATTTCCCCCCCTCAAAACACAAACAAAATCAATTGATGCCTAGCAGTGAAAATAATTGATTTACTGGGGAATGAACAAAGGGCCCAATAAAATATTTAATCATATGCAGGACTAGGTGTTTTCTAAGGAATACCATAAAAGAGTCCTTTACACTTCCATCCATACCAGTTGCTCGTGGGCCGGGTAAGAGGCGTGGCCCGGGTAAGAGCCCGGGACGGGCCACTTCCACCCCCCCCGTCCCCGCCTTATGTTTGACACCCTGCCTTAGTCCTTTCGGGTGTTAACGGTCTTGGTAAAACCTGGCCCTCTGCAGCCATTTTATTTATTTTATTTGTCTAGACCAGGGGTGTCAAACTCATTTGTTACGAGGGCCAGATCTGACATAATTGTCATTTTGTCGGGCCGGGACATGTGTGCCATAAAATGCAATGCCAGGTACAGGAGATAGAAACTGTATAAAGGACAGCAACTGGTAAGCTCCGAGTTGGTGTATCCTCAATGCAAGGCCCTATGGGGTGGGAGGGGGGTGCAGAGGAAAACCCACATGGGTGGACTGGAGAGGCAGCAGTGCAGTGCTGGGCAGATGCTCCCACGACGCTTGACTGCTGCAGACGAGGTTGTTCTGCTGTGCTGAAGCTACAATGGAGTGGCTCTGCCCACTCCACCCCAGCACTTCCTCCCTTGCATCAGTTGCTCGTGGGCCGCATGAGAGCCCTAGACAGGCCAGATCCGACCCCCGGGCCTTATGTTTGACACCCCTGGTCTAGACTGTTTTTGCAACCGGAGTCTTCAACGGCAAAGCAGCCATTTTTGGTCTTAACCAGGGCTTTTTTTGTAGATAAAGCCCAGCAAGAACTCATTAGCATAATAGACCACACCCAACAGCAGAAATCCATTAGCATATTAGGCCACACCCCTGACAGTACAGTGTATTAGCATATTAGGCCACACCCCCATTGCCTTCTCTTGGCTTGCCCAGGCGCCCTGCAGCTGCAGGGAGCCTGGACAAGCCAGCCCTTAGAGGAAAGGGGAGGTAGTTTAAGCTGCCTTCCCTTGGCTTGCACGGGGAGGCATTTAAATGCCTCCCCGATCCTTCGAGAGCCCCAGGGGGGTCGCTCTCCAGGCCTTCCCTCTGTAGCCAGGCACGCAGAGGTTTTAGCTGTAGTGGGCGTGGCCAACTCTGAAGCCAGCCGGAACTCCGTTCCTGTGCGTTCCCGCCCAAAAATAGCCCTGGTCTTAACTCAGGCGTCCCCAGCCTTTTTGAGCCTGTGAGCACCTTTGGAATTCTGACACAGGGTGAAGGGGGAGGGCACAACCACAAAATGGCGGTCACAAGAGGCAGGGAGTGAGGTCACGCATAACTAACAATAATGCTCCACCATTTCAGGCAGAAGCACAGTTTAACAGGATGGCTTTTAAAATGTTTTCTTGCACAGCTTATCGTCAGCCATACAGTCAAGACCCTTGGAGCTGCGGTGGCAGCTGCTGCTGAGGCAACTTTTCAAAAAGCTGCACAGCCAGTCCGATCTCCAGTGGCCAATTAGAAGCCCTGCTGGTCAAAAGCCCCATCCGGCCGTGCCCACGGGCACCTTATTGGGGACCCGCCCTTCACTTGGAGTCTCAGAGCGGCTTACAATCACCTTTCCCTTCCTCTCCCCCCAACAGACACCCTGTGAGGTAGGTGGGGCTGAGAGAGCTCTGACAGAGACTGCTCTTTTCAAGAACACCTCTGATGGAACTATGGCTTGCCCAAGGTCATCCAGCAGCCGCAAGTGGAGGAGTGGGGAATCAAACCCGGTTCTCCCAGATTAGAGTCCGCGCACTTAACCACTACACCAAACTGGCTCTCTGTAGTTAGCACAGTCAGAGTAATGGCAGTTTACTGTGGTTGTGAATCATGTCTGTACTTTTCCTTAACTGCACTTGAATATGTCTTAATTGCTAGTCATAATTACTATTTGACGTAGGTGCCTGTACTTCCTGCATTTCATGGCCTTTTTTGTCCTACTATTCTCCACCCCCAATTCATATATAAATGTCTTCCTGATTACACCGTATCTGATGAAGTGAGCTCTAGGCTAAAACTGTTTACACTGAAATACAGTCTTGCTCATCTTTATTTTTGACTCGATATGAAGCAGCTTCACTTACTTGTCATGTAATCATTTTTTTGGGGGGGGGGATCCGTTCACGCATGCGTGCATGTAATCTGCATGGCTGGTGACTGCCATCAGAGTTGGTGGACTGATTTGCAAGCCCAGAGCGTTTGAGGCAGCCCTGGTGGATGCAAGCCATCTGCCAGGAGTGTTAGGCCTGTGATACCTCCCTTACACAGAAGCTGAGAGAAGACACAACTGGCTGTGTGCAGATTTCCAAATCTCCCAGTCTGTTTGGAATGTAAAAGCTCTTCCTTAGGGAAAGCTAGTCAGTATAAATAAAACCAGATTATAGGATTGCCCTTCCCAAGTTTCCTTCCCAAGTCTTTTCTCTTTTCTTTTTGCCGTCATGTCACAGCCAATTTACAGCCGTCCCCGTAGGGTTTCCAAGGCGAGCGACGAACAGAGGTGGTTTGTCTTTGCCTGCTTCTGTGGAGCGACTCTGGAATCCATTGGTGGTCTCTCATCCAAATGCTAATCAGAACCAACCTGGTTTAGTTACTGAGATCTGTGGAGATCGGGCTAGCCTGACATATCCAGGTCAGCTTAACTAGGAAGTAAGTTAGCTATTTCAACCCGTTCAAGGGTATTGGTGTACTGTGTGTGTAGTGGTTTGGTGTAGTGGTTAAGTGTGCGGAGGAGTTTGTAAGCCGCTCTGAGATTCCAAGTGAAGGGCGGGGTATAAATCCAATCTCCTCCTCCTCCTCCTTCCAAAACTGATAAAGAATCTTGCGGCACCTTAAAGACCAGCACCTTCCTTGTGGCTTAATCTCGAAAAGCCCTCTTCATCAAACATCGGAAATAGTAGTCCTGATGGATGAAGGTGGAGATGTATTCATTTACTTTCTCCCCAATGAGGACTCAGAGTGGCCGACATTGTTCTCCTTGCCTCCTGTTTTATCCTCACAACAACCCTTTGAGGTAGATTAGGCTAAGAGAGAGAGAGAGTAACTGGCCCAAGGTCACCCAGCAAGCTTCCATGTCAAAGTGTGGATTTGAACCTGGGTTTCCCGGATTGTAGCCTGACGTTCCACTCTCTCTGCCTCACTGGCTCTCCATCCAGGTGAAAGATATGAGCAGGCAAATCACTCGCTCACAACTTTAATGCCAGTCGCTCACAAAGTTGAATTTTTGCTCACAAGACTCCACAGCTGAGAGGGAGCATTCCTGTCCATTTCAGACAGTTCAGGTTCTCACCGGAAGGCCACCTCCTTTGATCTGTAACCTCGGGCCTGTTGTCATTCTAGTGTTTTGCTTGCTACCACGCCCGGTCCAGGGTGCTGTTTCTCATCTTTAAATGGGGTAAGTCCATCTGGAAGTGGGAGCAATCCCAGTTTTATAAACGTTTGCCATAGCAAGATGCTGGCTGCCATGTTTTGTGAACCAGTGAGGCTTCTGAACTGTCTTCGGGGGCAGCCCCACATAGAGTGGGTCGGAGTAGTCCAGTCACATACACTCCTCTGAGCTCCTTGGAGGGATAATCTGCTCATACACAGAGATCAGGTTTTTAGCCTGTTCCTGCTCACAGCCGAGTGATGTCATTTGTGCACTGTTTGGATTGGCTCTGGATGGTGTCTTGCAGGAGTCAGAAGCGGTCCTTGTCCGAGGGCCCATGCTGGCTCTCCCGATTATGGCTTTGTGCATACCAAGGAATAGCCAAAGCAGCTCGAACAAGTTAGGGGGCTGAATTAAGCCCGTAGTCCTGTTGGAATGTCAGGATGTGCGGAGGGAGGTGGAACTGAGCATCTTTGCCGGAATGCACAGCTGGGGGAGGAGGGCTCTTGCGTTTCGTTCTGTGTCCAGCTGTGGCCGAGCGCCAAGCGAAGAGAGCATTCTTAACAAGACCGCATACCATTCCTATCAGGACTCTAGAGGGGAGAGATTACAGACTCTCTCTTTCCTCCCCCATCCCCCCACTGAAGTGGCCTTCAAGGGCGAAAATGCACCGAATCCTCCAAAGCTTCTGTTGATAAAGGTTCGCACCAGGCCTGAGAAATATCTGGCACGCAGCGTGACGTTCGCCGACTGTTTTGAAAGCAGATCTGGGAGCGAGCAGAAAGGAGTTGTGTTCTCTGACCTCCTCCAACGTATCCCTGCAGAGCTCCAAGCTCCAGAGATGCTGTTTGTCATTCCCCGGCCAGGAGCTGCTTATTTTCCCTGGAGAAAACGGGAAGCAGTCTTTTCTTGCCGAACAGCGAAAGGTCAAAGGGCATGTGCGTTTAACCCCGGCCACAGTGAAAGACTATGGCCCAGGTCCAACCTTGCCTGTGTTTGGCCAGTCTCTGAAAGAGGTTGAAGTTTTGCTACTTTGGTTCCCCCCCCCCCCCCCCATTGAAGAGAGGGCCGGGTGGAGTTATGGTCCCTTTGCAAAGAGGGACTGCTTTGGGAAGAGAGAGTGAATACCCTTAATGGGTGGTTTACACCCCCTCCCACTGGCCTCAGACGCTCCGGCCCTTGACCCCATGCCAAACCATCGGGTTCGTTCACATTCTTATGTACTATTTATGCAGGAATAGCCACTGGAAGTATTAAAGAAAAAACAACATGCCTTGCTTCCATTTTCTGCAGAGCTGGAAGCATGCAGAGGGGCACAGATACAAAGAACGGAATATGATCATGTACAGTTCATGCAAACTGAGACTTTGTTTGAGCTGCACCTGCCTTGCTCTACCATGGAATTCTTTCTCCAAGCTGATAATCTCTTTTCCTGGTGGCCAGTTTCTATGAAAAGCAAAATCAAGCGGTGCAGCTGGATCGTACCACTTCAGGTTATGACTGGGAGGTTATAACCGAACACAGAAAAGAGCATGTTAGCGGAGTTGATCCTTTCCCTGATATGCTTATTTTCTTAGTGCCGAGAATTTTCCTTGATGGGGAACAAATATCAAACGCCAAGCGGTATAGGCCAAGAAATGTGTTGCCATGGTTCTGTTCATGGTCCAGTAAGGTGTAGTGATTGGGTTGGACTGGGGTGAGGGGCCCTGAGTTCAAATTTTCCCTCAGCGATGAAGCTTATAGAGTAATCATGGGGTGGGGGGTTAATTCATGGCCTGACTTAACTTTGCATGGTGGCTTTGAGAATAAAATGGAGGTAAGAAGAACCAGGTTGGCTGCTTGGATCTGCATAGAGGAAAGGCAAGGGTAAAAAACGTAAGAGGTAGATAAGCTGGCCTTGGATCTTCCCGCAGGTGTGGGTCAGCGGGCATGGCTTTGGTGCACCAGCTAGATAAGACCAGCAGAGCAGAGCAGAGAGGTGAGGGTGGGTCTGCGGCAGCTACAAAACCTCCCCTGTTCTGCTTGGGTTGACGGGAGTGGTGGCAGCGCATTCCTTGCGAATGACTTCAAAGGTTTTGTTGCTCCGTACACAAAGGTCTGCAGCCTTGGCAACCTGCTTTGAACAGGGGCATCAGCTGTCTGGCACTGGGGGTGGCTTTTTCGGGTCAACAGAAGAACGTGAGCGGGGCTCGGTCTTGTGCCTATACACCCGAGAAGAAAGTGGAAAATTCTGCGCGAAAAACGAGGCAGACGAATTTTGCGATCGGCAGAGAACTTGGCCGTATTAAACTCCTGTGCATGTGTTTGCTTATATTTGCATAATCAAATCTGTGCCTTTGATGCTGCCTCTTGGATCCCTCCCTGTAAGTCTAAACACATGGGACGAGAAGGAATGCCACTTCTTCTGTTTGTCCCAGCCTCCGCCCCATTCTCTCCTGTGTTGTCTCTCACATATCAAGTATTAGATCAGGGATCCCCAACATTTTTGAGCCTGTAAATACCTTTGGAATTCTGACACGGGTTGGGTGCAACCACAAAATGGCAGCCACAAAAGGCGGAGTCACCCCCAAAATCTCAGGAAGTGACGACATGCAGAACTTTAATGAAAGCTTCACCATTGCAGGCAAAAGCTCTGTTTAATAGGATGCCTTTAAAAATGTTTTCTTACAAAAATACAGCATATCTTCAGTCATACAGTCAAGATCTTTCTGCTGCGGTGGCATCTGCTGCCAAAGGAACTTGAAAGAAAATCTGCACAACCAATCAGATCTGGAACAGCCAGTCAGGAGCCCTGCTGGGTAACCCCCCCCCCCCCCGGCCAAGCCCATTTTCTTAAAACTCTTAATGGGCACACAAAAAAAAGTTTGGGGGGCACCTATGGGTACCACATTGGGGACCCCATTGTTAGACTGTAAGCTCTTCTGGGCAGGGACTTCTTCATCATACAGGTGATGCAATATCAACAGTAGTATTTGTCTGGGAGAAGAGACTAGGAGTACGGTGTGGTAAAATTGGGCACAAACCATAGGGTTTTGCCCCCAAACCAGCATGATGACATCACTTCACTTCCGCATGATGTCGTCACATCGGGGACGTCACACGGGGTCGTTGCTGTTGGCCGCCAGTGGGCAGGAGCCCACAAAATCAGGGGATCCCCTGCTCCCATCTGGGAACTGGAAACCCTACTGGGACATTTCCTTTTAATGTGTAAATTGAGCTTCTGGGGGGAAATCCAGTGCAGAATCCTACTGCTTGCTTGTATGATGGCTCACCCCATTTCTACAAAAGGAAAACTGAAAATTGACGATGTATGAGAAAACGCAGACTTCCAAAGCTTCAAAGGCAAACACAATCTTGGCCCACGTTATTCCCCCCCCCCAAAGTACGAGATCTTAGCAGAAAAGCCCAGAGGACACCATGAGAAAAGAACACAGAGGAGAGCCCCCCCCCTTTTAAAACATCTTCTCCATTTTTGGTTTGCATAACCCTGTGAGAATTGGATCAAAACTTGGTATCTTGGAGATTCTCCAAGCGCTACAGCTTGTTGGAAGGGAAGAAGCTACTGATCTTGTTTGTTGCTAACTAGAATGACTTTCTCTTGAGGTGAGGGGTTGTAATAACCAGAGATGGACACATATGCTTTTTTCTTGTTATTTTTGTCGTATGTTTTTGCTATCTCTTTTTCCCCCTTCGTTTTACCTGTTTTTGGTTTATTTCCTACTTTTATCACATTCTTTGCATCCGAAGAAGTGGGCCGTCGTCTGTGAAAACTGAGCTAGAATAAAATATGGTTGTTCTCTAAAAATGCCCCAAGACCCCTGTTTATTTTTACACCTCGGTAATGCAGCCTCGCACCATTTATGTGTGTAACTGATCTGATGCAAGAATAACATTTAAAACTGGACAAGTTTCATGTGAAAAATGTGACACAGGCAGAAAGAGTCGTGGTGTAGAAGTAATGACTCCCAGGTCTGGGTTATTACAAGGGCAAAGCAAAAAAGAAAAACGTATGTAGATTTTTTTTTAGTCCGAGCAGACTGTGGAATGTGGTGTGTGTTAGTGCTAGGAGCTGTCAATCTGCTTTCCACTTATGGTGATCCTGTGAATGAATGTCCTCCCGTCCTTAACAGCCTTGCTCAGGTCTTGCAAACTGAGGGCCGCGGCTTCCTTGACTGAGTTGATCCGTCTCACATTGGGTCTTCCTCTTTGCCTGACGCCTTTCTTGTCTTTTCCAGGGACTCTCGTCTTCTCATAATGAAATATGGTAGCATCCAGTGTTCCCTCTAAGCTGAGTTAGTGTGAGGCAGCTCACAGTTTTTTAGCCTCTGGCTCACAGATTTTTGCCTTCGCTCAGGAAGGATAGCTCCAGAGCAAACCGATTTCTGCAGCAGCCAAATCACCTGCTTACAACTTTAATGCCAGCAGCTCACAAAGCAGAATTTTTGCTCACAGGACTCCATAGCTTAGAGGGAGAATTGGTAGCATCCATAATAATAACTAGGAGGGCATAGGGGAAAAAACCTACTGGTGCCTTACCGGGGGGGGGGGGGGAGCACGAAAAAAAAAAAAAGAATACTCTCATAGCCCCCACGCTTCTACCTGTCTTTAGGGCCTTCACTCTAAATTGACCATCTGGCTTTTGGGGCAGATAACTACCTCTCCCCCTCGATGTAAAATTCCATCCCCCCCCCTCCAGTTGCTGCGTACAACAACTTCTGTAATAGGTACTGTGTTCATATCCTACCCTTCTGGTCGAAAGTCCAGGTGGCATCCTGGTGGTGGTGGGGGATAGTTAGGGCTCTTTTTGTAGAAAAAGCCCAGCAGGAACTCATTAGCACAATAGGCCACACCCAA
>NW_015166420.1:999350-1030863 GCF_001447785.1 Gekko japonicus
GGGGGGGGGAGCAGGTTGAGCTGCAAACCTCTGCGACATTTCAAGAAACAAAACAGGAATTGTTCTTTTATGCCCTGCAAGATTGTAGGTGAGGAACAGGATTGGCGGGGTGGGGGGTGCAGAACAAGTTTACACTGGACTAGAGAAATGACACTTGGACCCTGCAGAATCCTCCAGGTGAGAACCAAATCCAAATAATGCCTTTCACTGGACCAGATTTGCCCCAAAACACTGTGCATGCTTTCGAAACCCCCCAGGACTGTTCCTCAGGCGCAGTATTTACAAGATGTTAGAAAGGTAGGAGAGTGGAAAGTGGTCTCTGGGGGTCCCCATCGTGGTGCCCACAGAAACCATTTTTGGTGCCCTCCTAGTGTTTTTAGAAACTGGGCATGGCCAGGTGGGGATTTTGCCCAGAAAGGCTTCTCCGATTGGCTGCTGGAGATCTGATTGTCTGTGCAGGTTACTTTATTGATAGTTTGAAGTTATACATCAGTCGTATTCAGAAGACTCACGAAACGAATACTTTATCTGGAAATTTCATCAATCTATTGTTTTGGACCTTTGGTAATCTATTGTTTTGGACCTTTGTTTTGCACTTGATTGTTATATAGTACCTTACATTGAGTCATATTGTATTGTTATTGTCATATATTACACTATTTGGACGCTATTCATGAGTAATTGTTTACTTTAGCGTCTATACGCAGCTTTGTGTTTTTCTTATTTATCTATGGCTGTGGTTCTCTGTTTTTTGGGGGGGTTATTGCTTTGGCAACAGCTCCCACCACAGCTCAAGGATCTTGAGTATGCAAGAAAATATTATAAAAGGCGTCCTGTTAAACAGAGCTTCTGCCTGAAATGGTGAGGAGTTATTGTTAGAGTTATTCATGACCTCACTCCCTGAGATGTTGTGGGTGACTTTGCCTTTTGGGGCAGCCATTTTGTGGTTGCACCCACCCTCCTGTGTCAGAATTCCTGTGGTCCTCACAGGCTCAAAAGGCTGGGGGACCCCTGTCTTAGGCCATGGGGTTAAGGTCCCATCTCGCACGCCCTCCTCAGTGGGATGCCAACACACCTGTACCTGCCTAACACATCTTCCCTTCCCTCTCTCCTTCCGTGTGGCCAAGTACAGCCTTCTGTTTTTGTGGTCACTGGCTATTCTGACCAAACCATAAAGTGTGCTTCAAATCCAGGTCTTCCCCCGTCGAAATCCACTGTGCTGTCCGCTGCTCAACATTTCAGAAGTGAAACTTTGAAATGGGACATTTATTGAGATGCTTCCGGTTTGGCCCTGATACGAGAGTCCCCACCCGACCCGACCTCCCCGTTGCTCATGCGAAGTGAAAAAGTTTGGGTCATTGGAAGACCCAGGCAGAACGCACCTGTTCAGTCCGGGGGGTGTTGTTGTATGGTGCTTGGACGTGTCGGCGGTGGATCTTAGGCACTGCTGCATCTGGAAGGAATTAGAGCAGTAAGTAAAAACAGCTGGATTGCACTCAGAGCAAACACATCTTTGGAGGAGGGTGAGAGAACGGACTGCAGGGGGTGAGGGGAGTGGTTTCTGCCTTCCCATTGCCCTGCTTGTTGGGAAGTAAAGATTTCACCTTATTTCCTCACAGAACAAGGATCTGAATTAGGAAGGTCAGAAGGAGTGGCTGTCTTCAGGTGTTGGGCTATGACATTTTGTTGGTTCAGCAATTAACATAAGAACATAAGAGACGCCAATGTTGGATCAGGCCAAAGGCCCGTCCAGCCCAACACTCTGTATCACACAGTGGCCAGAAATACCAGGTGCCATCAGGAGGTCCACCAGTGGGGCCAGGACACTAGAAGCCCTCCCACTGTTGCCCCCCCCCCAAGCACCAAGAAGACAGAGCTAATAGCCACGGATGGACCTCTGCTCCATATGCTTATCTATATTCAGAGTGTTCAAGTTGTGTGTTTTCCCACCAGGGAACCCTGAGAAATGTGCCCACATGGTCCCTCTGTAACAGCTCACAATCGTAGGGTTGCCAGCTCTGGGTTGGGAAATTCCTGGAGATTCTGGAGGTGGTTCCGGGGGGGGGGGGTACGCCAGCAAGTCCACCCTCCAAAGCTGCCATTTTCTCCAAGGGAACTGATCTCTGTAGCCTGGAAATCAATTGTGATTCTGTGAGATCTCCAGCTACTCCCTGGAGGTTGGCAACTCTAGGGAATGAGGCTGCTGAGAGAGCCCTCCTAGGACGCAATGGAGAATCGGGTGGGGTTAGCAAAGGGGAACGTGGAGCAGAGATTGAACTGCAGGGGCCACAAGGGGGCTCTTGGGTCCCTCAGCCTTTTATCATGGCTCTGGTTGGGAAGGCTACTGGAGGCCTGATTTGGCTATAGCCAGCCTTCCTCATCTGCTGGGTCTACCTCATTTCTGGGCCAGGCTTCATCAAAATAAATAGCAAATCAGCAGTTGCCGAGCTCATTCGTCTATGTGTCATTTATGTCTACGAATAGTTCGCTGCATAATGACTTTTGGAAAAAAATTGTTCCAAATTTTCGGCTGCTTTCAGTGAGCAACTCGTAGAAGTGACCTCTTACCTTGCAGTGTTAGTCGCTCAAGGGAGAGTTTCCACGATACCCTAAGATGATTGATTGAGATCAAAAGTGCTTGGGGGAAATGCTGACCGGATAGAGCAAAGCAATTCAGCTGCTCGCAGACGGGGCTGTTATCATTTCTGGAGGGCACGGGCCTTCCTTTTTAACCGGAACCTTTCCCATTCTGAAAACCCCAGCTCCCATTCTTTAAATGCAAGCTGTGACGGATGCATTCAAACGACGCGTTTTCAGAAACTCTTAGGTGTAGTGGATCAAGATTCCAGATAGGGCGATGAACCTAGTGGGCTCTTCCTGTCTTTGACCACTGAGATGAACATAAGAACATAAGAGACGCCAATGTTGGATCAGGCCAACGGCCCATCCAGTCCAACACTCTGTATCACACAGTGGCCAGAAATACCAGGTGCCATTAGGAGGTCCACCAGTGGAGCCAGGACATTAGAAGCCCTCCCACTGTTGACCCCCCCCCCAAGCACCAAGAAGACTGAGCATCACTTGCCCCAGAGCCCCTATCTATACCTTGTGGCTAATAGCCACTGATGGACCTCTGCTCCATATGCTTATCTAATTCCCTCTTGAAGCCGTCCATGCTTGTAGCCGCCACCACTTCCTGTGGCAGTGAATTCCATGTGTTAATCACTCTTTGGGTGAAGAAGTACTTCCTTTTATCCGTTCCAACCCGACCGCTCAGCAGTTTCATGGAGTGCCCATGAGTTCTTGTATTGTGAGAAAGGGAGAAAAGTACCTCTTTCTCTACCTGCAGAGATCAAAAAATGGGGCAAAGGTCTCCAAGAAAGGTCTCCAAGATAGATGGACAGATATCAAAAATGGGGCAAAGGTCTCCAAGAAATTCTCCCGCAGGAACCAGTGTTCCCTCTAGGCTGTGCACGTAAGCTGTGCATGCACGTGAGCAGCCGCTCATTAACACCGGAAGCCCTGCTCAGCAGCAGTCTGGAGCCACACAGGGTCTAGTACTACCCGTTGCCTACTTTAAGATTACAGCAGTTACATTCCCCTCAGGATGTGAACTGTTCTGCTCAGTAAGGGGGGGGTATTACAGGTAACATTGGCAGGATCCCCAGTGGGGCAAAGCAAGCCCGACACTGCTCTTGTGCAGTTCTCATTAGTGTTGCGGGAAAATGGTTAGCGCACTGGACTAGCATCTGGGGGGCCAACGTTTGAATCCCCACTCTGTCACAGAAGCGTGCTGGGTGACCTTGGGCCAGTCACTCCCTCACAGCCTAAGCTACCCTGCAGGGTTGTTGTGAGGGCAAAATGGATGAGAGGAGAATGACGTAAGCCTCCTTGGGTCCCTATTGGGGAGGGAAGCGGGATATAAATAAAGTACATAAATTCATTTCAGTGGAGCCTACGCAGGATGGTGCCCCACAGTATTTGTGGGGGTAGGAGGAGGGACCAAATGACTCTTCTAACAGAGCTGGGTCAGTGGACACAACCCTCTTCCACCCCCCTCTCTGTCCATTTGCTCTCTCTGTATTGTAACTTCTAGCACTGCGTTCTGACTTATTCTCTCTCTTTATCCTGCATGCTCTTTGTCATTCCTCCACACTCGTATCTCTAAAAAATATTGCATATCTTCTCGGTAGAGTAGTGATTATCGTTTGCCTCTGTCGCCCGGCGGAATTTCAATCTTGCCTTTTGTCTTCCAAGCCATTGTAACTTCTAGCACTGTGTTCTGACTTATTCTCTCTCTTTATCCGTCACACTCTTTGTCATTCCTCCACACTCGTATCTTTAAGAAATCTTGCATATCGTCTCCGTAGAGTAGTGATTATCGTTTGCCTCTGTCGCCCGGCGGAATTTCAATCTTGCCTTTTGTCTTCCAAGCCTTTCTCTGGTGCCATCGAGGTAGATTTTTTTGTTTTTTTAAAAAAAGAAACTTTCAAGCATAGCCTCAGCTCAGTCTCTTGGCACCTTGCCCACAACCCATTTGCTTTATTAAACTGCGTCGCATTAGTAGATGAAGTCATTCCAGACCGGCTTGGCCTTCCTGCGGCTCTGTCAGCCAGTCTTGGAAACCTGTCTGGTCGGGAATCAATGGGACATGACTAATTTCACTGCAGTTTACATTCCCTTTGCCCTTGTTCCAAGGGAGAGGATCAGGCGTTGGGGTGCAGTGGGTCTTGAACGCGTGACCTGAGCAATGTTAGCCTATGCGCCACCAGCTCCAGACAGAGGAGAGACCTGAAAGGGAGACCAGTCACACCAACAAGGAAGCTTGAAATGTGTCAAATGGCACTCCTTGGTTGCGCTAGAAGCTTCGTGGTCAGGCCAGCTTGTTGGTCTCAATCACTAGTAAGATCACCTTTGCCTTCTCTGCAAATCTGATGAGAAGTAAAAGTTTAATAGTGAAGAACTTTGACAATGTTTCTCCGTTGCTCTGGGTTATGCTGCAGATAATGAGTGCCTTAGGGGGGGAAACCATTCTTTTCCCATTATACCTCCCACTGTTCTTGAAAACAAGCACTGGGCATCCAGAGGTATACTGCCTCTGAACAGGGAGTTTCCAGTCAGTTGTCATGGTTATTGATGGACTGTCCTGGGTCAGCACGCAGACCTAGGACTCCTGGGGGAAGGGGAGCCACACACGGTTGGCTCTGAGTCAGCAGAAGCCAGCAGACAGGCTGAGGAGCTGCAGGCTGACCAAGACTCACCACCAACCGCTGATCTGGAGCCACCGCCCAGCTCTGATGCAGCAGGTGAGTCTCAGTTGATTCAGACCAGTCCGCCAGGCTCACCTCCACCCTTCGAGCGCCGGAGACAGAAGCTGAGAATCGAGCTGCAAGCAAGGAGGCAGAGTGCACGTCTCCTGGCCCGTCTTGCCCAGCTGCTTGCTGATGACAGCCCGGAGTGGTTGCAGCAGGACTCCCAAGCAGCTGGCTGCTAACAAGGGCTTGTTAGGAAGTGCCTATAAAACCCACGGCTGGGAGACTGCAGGTGGTGGCAGCAACAAGTCATTCTGCTGGACTCTGCGACCACAGTGCCGTGACCCTGCTTTCTTTCTGTGAACTTGGACTGGCTTGGAACTTTGACTTTCTGACTCTCTGGCTTGGACCTCCTGACTGCACCCTCTGCTGCACCCCTTCTGGTAACGACCCTCTGGCTTGTGCACTTCTGGCTTGTGGACTTCTGGCGCTGACCTTTGGACTTTGTGTGAGCACCTCAATGTGTCTGGCTTGCCTGCCTGCACCTCTGCTACATGACATAGACTTATCCTCTATGGATTTGTATAGTCCCCACTTGTAGGCCCTGGAAGAAGGTGTTCTGTTGAACAGGTATGCAGTCTGTATGCCACAAACATATCAAGCTGCCTTGGTCCATCAAGGTCAATATTGTCTACTCAGACTGGCAGCCGCTCTCCAGTTTTTCGGGCAGAGGCCGTTCACCTCACCGATGACTACCCGATCCTTTTAGTGAGAGATGCTGAGGATTGAACCAGGGATCTTCTGCATGCCAAGCAGATGCTCTACCACTGAGCCACAGCCCCCTCCCCATGTGTGAATGTGTGCATGTTGAGTGATTCTCACCACTCAATGTGCACATGTTCATTTTATCTGTTGCCACATTCAGTCTGTTTAATGTTAGCAGCTTTGTGCACCGTTAACTCACGGGTCGCACAAGTGCACATGCATACAAAAAACATACAGCCGTGTGGACACGCTATCACCATCCTGGATTTATTCAGATTCTCCCGTGTGTATATCGTTTGGATGTGAACGTGCGCACTCCCAACTGCTTCAGTACATTTATCCGTGAATGCCCATGTGCCGTAACGTCAGCAGAGGACCTGAGATGGTGCTGTCTTGAGCGAAGGAAACGGAGTTAAAGGAAGCGGCTGCTTGCCCTCCGTGGGACTCCAGAATGATTATTCTGCTAAGGAGAAGAGGGTATGAATTTTAATGCAATCTTGAAAGACTTTAACATTGCATGAAAACTTCAATTATTCAAGATTTTTGGAACACAAGCTTCGTGGCGCAAAAGAGAGCGAGAGCGAGCGAGTATTTGAGACCTTCTTATTTAAAGGGGTTGAAGGATGCGTGTTTGGGAGATGAATAGAATTTTGTTTTGTTCTGCTCGAGTTAAACAAGGATGACTTTTCCAAAAGACGTTTGTAGCGTTTCTCTCTGTGGCCTGCAGCAATGACACTGTGAGGGGGGAAGGGAGGAGATCAAACTGGTTGGGAATTTAAGGCGGGGGGGAGTTAAAGGTGCATGATTGGTGGGTGGGAAATGATTTAAGAAGAACGTGGCAGCATGGAAGCGTAACCGGATTTCAGCAGATACACATGGATGCCAGCAACTGCCTTCTACCGAATCAGTCTTGTCTACTCAGACTGGCAGCCGCTCTACAGGGGTTTCCAGCAAAGTCTTTCACATCACCTACTGCTTGGTCTTTCTAACTGGAGCTGCTGGGGATTGAACTTGGGACTTTCTGCGTGCCAGTGGATGCTGTACCCCAAGCTACAAATGAACACACATAAAGCCGCCTTGTATTGAACCAGACCCTCGGTCCATCAAAGTCAGTTTGGTGTCGTGGTGAAGTGTGCGGACTCTAATCTGGGAGAACGGGGTTTGATTCCCCACTCCTCCACTTGCACCTGCTGGAGTGACCTTGGGTCAGTCACAAGCTCTGGCACAGCTGTTCCTGAAAGAGCAGTTTGTGTCAGAGTTCTCTCAGCCCCACCCACCTCACAGGGTGTCTATTGTGGGGAGGGGAAGGGAAAGGAGTTTGTAAGCCGCTCTGAGACTCCAAGTGAAGGGCGGGGGATAAATCCAATCTCATCTCATGTCATCAAAGTCAGTCTTGTCTAATCAGACTGGCAGCCGCTCTCCAGGGTCTCAGGCTGAGGTCTTTCACATCTGTTACGTGACAGTTTGCACTGGAGATGCCAGGGATTGAACCTGGGACTTCCTGCATGCCAAGCAGAGGCTCTGCCACTTAGCCACAGCCCACCCCAATATATGTGTGTACAGCTGGAAAATTCTGCAAGTTAAATCTTGTCAGCATGATGGCTGGGCCAGCTTGGAATGTTGGTATATCAGACCAAGGTTTCTGCATCCCGGGCATGGCAGCTGTTCAGCTTTTATTTCAATAACGCAAGTTTCTAGTCCTCTGGAGAGCAGCTTGAAAATGTCTGGGCAGTCTTTATTGAAGGACCAAAAGCCAGAAAGAGGGGCAGAAGGAAACAAAGTCCTGCTAGTCATCAGGAGGAGGGTGCAAGGGTCTAGATCCGATCTACCAATTCCAACTTCCCTGGAAATGCATCGCCACTTGTTTTATGATGTGTGCCACCTTGGCACTGTTGAAGAATGCAAGAAGTACTCTGCTGGGTCAGACCACAGGACTGCTTTGTCTGGCTTGCTGCTTCTAGCGGTAGCCAACCAGATGCTTCCAGGTAGCCTGCAAGCAGAGAGCAATTCCCTCCCCTTCTGTTGCTCTTCAGCGAGGGTTGCTAGGTGCCCCCTGGCCACTGCTGGGGAAGGGGGGCGGTAGGGTTGCCGGCTCCAGGTTGGGAAACTCCTGGAGATCTGGGGATGGAGCCTGGGGAGGACAGGGACCTCGGTGGGGTACGATGCCCTACAGTCCACCCTCCAAAGCATCCATTTTCTCCAGGGGAACTGATCTCTGGAGATGAGCTGTAATTCCAAGGGATTCCCTGGTCCAAGGCAGAGGTGGCATTCAACAGCAGCTATTCAGGGAGTTCAGTTTTGCCATAGTAGCTGATGGGTCTGGCAATGGTTATGGATCTGTCCAGTCCCCTTTTAACGCTGTCTAACTTGGTGGCCATCTGGATATCTTGTGGCAGTGAGTTCCGGAATGTTAACCATGCACCATACTGTATTCAGTTTCATCAGTTCTGAATCTACCGCAAATTAATTTTGTCCAGTGATTTAGCTGGATTACGGGAGGAGGAGAAAAGGTTCTCTTTCTTTACTTCGACCACGCCGTGCGTATTTTTCTAAGCTTTTGTGATGTCATTCATTCCCCCCACCAGGGTGTCTGTTGTGAGGAGGGGAAGGGGAAGGAGTTTGTAAGCTGCTCTGAGACTCCGAGTGAAGGGTGGGGTATAAATCCAATCTCCTCCTCCTCCTCCTCCTTTGCAATAAAATGTAGCTTTTTAGCTTTTCCTCTTAGGACAGGTACTCCAACCCTGTGATTATTTTGTATCCTACTGTACAAAATAATTAAAAAAAACAGCCCCGCCCCTACCAGGCACATAGGTGTGGCCACGGCAGGCAAGCCACGAAAGGTGATTTGGTGCCTGGAATCCATTTTCCTTGTCACTGCTTCTGACCAGCTCTTAGACAGAGCAGACAGAGGTGCAGGGGGTGGTGGTGGTGTACTTCCAGGGTGCAGGGGGGTGGGGGGTGTTCTAAAATTCCCTACTGAGACCTGATAAAAAGGTAAAGGTAAAGGTTCCCTTGCTCGAAAGCCAGCCGAGTCTGTCTCTAGGGTTGCGGTGCTCATCTCCGTTTCAAAGCCGAAGAGCCAGTGCTGTCCGAAGACGTTTCCATGGTCATGTGGCCGGCATGACTAAACACCAAGGTGCACGAAACGCTGTTACCTTCCCACCAAAGTGGTACCTATTTATCTGCTTGCAATTTCTTGCTTTCGAACTGCTAGGTTGGCAGGAGCTGGAACTAGAGACGGGAGCTCACTCCGTCTTGCGGCACTCAGGTCTCGAACGGCTGAATTACTGACCTTCCACAGCCTGCAGACGGGATAACATAGTATAAACCTGCCTCTTGGAGGACCAGAGACCATTTCCATGTTCCAAGCTGGTTTTTCGAACTCGCCTCTTCAGCCCAGCTGTGCGCGTCTCTGCTTGCGGGGCTCCCGCCAGGTTGCTGTGCAGCGGCTCTCTTTTTGTGAAGCCACCCCCCAGCCTGGAGCAACTCTGCCGGACAAACGCGTCTTTTATTCCCCGCCGCAGAGAGTTGCCAGCCCTGGCTCTCTTCCCGGCGAGCGGAGCTGCCTTAGAACATAAGAGTCGATTGTCTCTGTGCTGGGGGCTTTGTCATCGGAGCCCCCTTGGAAGGGAGGGGACCCTTGGCACAGAATGGGGAGGGGGGGGAGAAGCCGGCAATGAGAAAGGGACGGGAGGCATAAAAGCGGCGAGGGGAGTCTCTTAATTGCATTAGTTTCACCCAAAATAAAGCCGCCCCTCTGCTGTGTCTTTCCTCGCTGATTCACTCCTTCCCCCGGGAAGGCTTGGAGCGCCTCTTGAGAAGAGTGGAGTGTTTGAACAAAGAGACGTGGCTGCGCTTTGGCAGAGGAAAGGGGTTCCATCTTGGGAATCCTGGTTGTTTCTGAGTACGGATGTGGCCAGATGTGACTTAAGTCTCCTGCAGGACTTTCGTGTAAGAACATCAGAAGAGCCCTGCTGGGTCAGACCCGTGGTCCATCGAATCCAGCCTCCTGTCTCATGCAGAGGCCACACTTCTGGTAACATGGGGGTGCGGCCTAATGTGGTAATGTGCTGTGCTGTCAGGGGTGTGGACTGTGGACTAATATGCTAATGAGTTCCTGCTGTTGGGTGTGGCCTATTATGCTAATGAGTTCCTGCTGGGCTTTTATCTACAAAAAGAGCCCTGGGCCTGTCTATCTGTGAATGCTCCCTCTAAGCTGTGGAGTTTTGTGAGCAAACCTTTGTGAGCTGCTGACATTAAAGTGGTGAGCGAGCCATTTGGCTGCTGCATCGGTTAGTTTGCTCTGGAGCCATCCCTTCCTGAGCTGAGACAAAAATCTGTGAGCCGGAGGCTAAAAAACTGAGCTAGCTCACACTAACTCAGCGTAGAGGGAACCCTGGAAGAGCCCTGACCTAGATAGGCCAGGCTTGCCCTGTCTGGGAAGCTAAGCAGGGTCTGCCCTGGTCAGCATGTGGATAGGAGACCACCAAGGAAGCCCAGGGTTGCTACGCAGAGGCAGGCAAGGGCAAACCACCTGTCTACATCTCCTGCCTTGAAAGCCGACAAGATCACCATAAGTCATCTGCAACTTTACAGCACTTTCTACCATCACCGCCCCTGAAGATGTAGGCATACTGGCTGGCAAAGAGAACGAGGGGGCAGAGGTTAATGTTGTACTTAGCCAGACTTCCTGTGAACACGACGACTGGCACTACCCAACATTTCAAGGGTTAACTTAGACCCGGCTGCTGTCTGCATGGGTATAGGAGGCGATGCCAGGTGTACCATCTTTCCTTTGCTGCTGCCACTAGGGGGTTAGCCTCACTTTGCCCCGCATACTGAGCAAAATGGCCCGGTATGCCAATGTTCGACCTACCTGCTGGGGGATTGCTTCACCAGGATTTAGGAAGTTAATTGCACATCTGAAGCTTTCAGATGTTGGATTTCGCCAGTTCGGACATTACAGCACTGCAGGGATGCCCACTAATATTGGAGGCAGGGCAGCTGCGCCAGGTGGGCGGGGAGGAAAGGTACCTTCCCTCCCATTGTCATCCATACCTGCCTGAAGAATTGCCAAGCCTGGTGTTCTTCAGGTTTTGTCACTTCTTCTGGATCTCCAGGCGTTAAATCTTGAATTGGCCACCTCTTCTGGATCTCCAGGCGTTAAATCTTGACCACACGTGCACGGAAATGCATGCGTGTGGCTTTCCAGTGTCCGCTTTAAAACACTTTTCATGAGGGCATTCTATAGGAGATCCTACTGTTTCGTTTCTGTTCAAATCTGTGAGAAGCACCTCTGCCTGCCAGCGATCTTCTGGGTGGCTTCTTTGCCGCTGCGATTTCTTTTTGTGTGGTTTTTAAAATTTTAAGCCACCTGGCCAACTGGATAGCGGAGAGAAGAGCAGAGTGTAAATATTTTAAGAAGGAGGAGGAGAAAAAGGAAGGCGAGGGAGCCGTGCAGTTCATTGCTTGCTCTCTTTCACACTGTGGTGGGTGTCTGCTGCGAATTGTTAGCATATTTGTGGGAGAATTTAGGCCTGTTGACCTGAGCCTTGATTGAGTCTGCAAAGCAGCGTGCGGGGAGCAGTCATCCAGTACGGAGCATTTATCGAGCACTTTTCGTATACACAGTGCTTAATGCGATAGGATTAGGGCAGTAGAACCAACCAGAAGTCTAAAAACAGAACCAAAGCAAAGCAAAAGTACTAACATGACACATTAAATGATGCAGAACTTCATTGTAAGATCCTAGTTTCGGCAAGCTATACATAGCCGTATAGACCACAGCCCATAATAATTTTCCCAGGCAACTTTGTGAATCATTTAGTACAGTACAAGTCAATTGCCTGCATAGAAAAGCCCTCTTGAATAATTCGATTTTGCATAGTTTGTGGAAGTCAGTTTTGCAGTTTGTGGAATATTTTGCATGCAGTTAGAAGAAGAAGAAGAGATTGGATTTATACCCCGCCCTTCACTACCCAAAGGTGTCTCAGAGCGGCTTACAAACTCCTTTCCCTTCCCCTCCCCACAACAGACACCCTGTGAGGTAGGTGGGGCTGAAGGAGCTTGAGAGAAACTGCTCTTTTTCAAGAATAGCTCTTATCAGAACTATGGCTTGCCCAAGGTCATCCAGCCAGGTGCACGTGGAGGAGTAGGGAATCAAACCCGGTTCTCCCAGATTAGAGTCTGCGCACTTAACCACTACACCAAACTGGCTCTCTCCATAGTTACCCATAGTTTGTGGAATATTTTGCATGCTGTTCTCCATAGTTTGTGGAATATTTTGCATTCTGTTCGGCATAGTTTCTGGAAAGTGTGTGGAAGTCTTCCTGACCTCTTCAGGCAGGCTGTTTCATAAAGTGGGGGCCACACCAAGGAAGACACTCCATTGTTTATTGAATGTCCCATCCGTCAATTGTATTGATTCACTGTTGTGAAATCCTCCTTGAGTCCATGTGAGAAAGGCGGGCTAAAGTAATGTAAATACAATAATATAAATTATCTGGATGTACAACAGCCCTGTAAAGTAGGCCGGCATTATTATACGATCAACAACAATACCATCAACAACAACAATATCACTAACATAGATATATTGACTGAATAGCCTGCGTGCCACTGACAAGACCCAGACCATGCGCTTAACTGACTGTTGGATTCTCGCCATTTTACAGCGTCACTGCTAGCACTGTATGTACTGTTTTTAGACTTAACTTATTGTAATTTTATTTAAGAAATTGTTTTATTTACTGTCATTTGTTGTGAGCCGCCCTGAGCCTGCTGACGGGAAACAAGTTAAATAAATAAATAAAATGCTCCTGTTGCAGATGGGAGACTGAGTCTCACTGGATTGCGTAAGGCTGCCTAGTGAGTCTGTGGCCAAGGCAAGACTGAAACAAGGAACCTTTTGGGTCCCAGTTCCTTCTCTCGGCATATCCCCCAAAGCTCCCCACTCGCGCCCCGAAGCACGGGGGAGGGTAGGTGGTGAATAAGGGACGGCCCCGTGGCGACTGCTCAGAGGGGAAACCTCAAATCCTTGCAAAGCAATTACGCCTAACGAGACATTTCCTACACGTCTGGTTTCAATTCTGGCGGCCTTCCTTCGGAGGTGGCTCTATTTACAGCAAGGGGGGCGGGAGACAGAGCGAGAGCGAGAACCCGCTCTCTGCTGCGCCAGTGGTTTCTGCCCGGCCTTTCCGTGTTCTTGCAGGAAACACGGTGGGTTTCTCATTAGCACCAGCGCACCTGAACTTTCCAAAGCCAAAGAAGTTCATGACAGCTTGTTCCGTTTTTCCAAATCACATCTTCCTCTGGAGGGGAGGTTTGATTTATGCACCGGCTCATTATCGAATGTTGACAGTGTGCCAGCAGATTGAGAGGTGCATGTGTGTGTGTGTGTATGAACAAGTGTCGTGTGTCTAATTGGTATGTAATTTTATCAGAAGGAGTGTAATTTGGGGTGCCCTTGTTGACATAAAGGGGGGGGGAGATGTGTGTTTCAAAATCTGATTGGCTTCGAAATGAGGGAAGATTGGGAGAAGGTCGCTTTGCATGGAACTCCTAGCCCTGCATTATAGGCGCTCCTGGTACCTGAGAGGGCCTTGTTTTATTTTCTGGATGCAAATGGGAAGGTTTGCTTTCTCGTTGTGGAAGGTTGACAGCTGGCTGCTTTCTCTCAGAGGGGAAGCGCGTCTTTGCCTGGCTACGGCACTGGTTCTTTTTGAGAATCAAACCTGGAGGGGCCCTTGAAGTTGGGGCTTCCGATTCTAGGGTGGGAAATTCCGGGCAAATCTGGGAGGGCGGGGCTTGGGAAGGGGCCTCAGGACGGTCTAGTGCCACAGACTCCACCCTCTAAAGCAGCCATTTTCTCCAGGGGAACTGATCTCCTTCCCCTTCGTCAGATACGAATAGGAATGGAGAGTCCCGAGTCCTTCTATCCCAGTCTGAATCTGACGAAGGGAGCGTTGACTCTCAAAAGCTCATTCCCCGAAAATCTTGCTGGTCTCTTAAGGTGCTAGATTCGAATCTCGCTTACCCAGCATTGCCTCGCATTGGGGCTTGGTTCAGTTGTCTTTAGTGTTATTCTGTAATATGTTGATCGTTCGTAATGAACTTCACTAGAAGCCAAAGTCATATTCTGCAACCTTGTGGGGTGCCCTGTTTGGGTGGAAAGGTGGCAGAGACGTGCTTTAAATAATTAAATAAAATGAATAATATCTTTCTCCCTCCAGTGTTGCCACAACTGAGAGGCAGATACAGCCCCAATTCTTTTTTTGGGGGGGGCTGTGTCTGTGATGGGGGAGGAAGGAAGCGGCAGTGGAGAGCAGTGCTCCCTCTAAGCTGCGGAGTCCTGTGAGCAAAAATTCTACTCTGTGAGCTGCTGGCATTAAAGCTGTGAGCGAGCGATTTGGCTGCTGCATAAATGAGTTTGCTCTGGAGCCATCCCTTCCTGAGCTGAGACAAAAGGTGTGAGCCGGAGGCTAAGAAACGGTGAGCTAGCTCACGCTAACTAAGCTTAGAGGGAACACCGATGGAGAAGCCCTCTGTCATTCTCTGGCCAAGTATCTCCAAAGCCCTGCAGTTGACCCTGACCTAGGGAGGCCAGCCTCCAGGTGGGGCCTGGGGATCCCCTGGAATTCCAGCTCCTCTCCAGACTTCAGAGACCAGTTCCCCTGGGGGGGAAATGGATGCTTTGGAGGGTGGCCTCTGTGGCATTGTACCCCACTGAGGTCCCTGGCCTCCCCAGGCTCCATCCCCAAATATCTAGGAGTTTCCCAACCTGGATCTGGCAACCCTACCAGCCCCCCGCTGCTGGCCAGGGGATACTGGGCCCCCCTAGGCCCAGAGCAGGGGCAGAGGGCCTCGATCCTCTCCTGCAGCCTCCCCCTAGGGATGCCAGCCTCCAGGTGGTAGCCCCGTGTTGGTGTGAGCTACCAGCCTTGTCCCTAGCTCAGCGTCCACCCAGCGGTTCGAAAGCTTCGGCGAGTAGATAAAATGGGTACCACTCCTTAGAGAGGGTGGGCACACCAAAAAAAACCCCGGTCGGGGAGGTGTTAGCCGGCGACCGGAATGCTCAGCTCGCAAGATTGAAAGTCTCAGAAAAAATCTCTTAGACTCCGAGAAGCCTGTAATGGGCTGTTCCGAGCTCTGCAGGATTGAGTGATTAATAAATTGAAAGATTATATTATTATTATTATAATTTTACCCCACTGAGGTCCCTGTCCTCCCCAGGCTCCACCCCCAATTTTCAAGGAGTTTTCCAGCTTGGATCTGTAATCCTGCCCCTCCCCGGTGGCCGGGGGGGGGAGCCCTGGAAACCCTACCCTGACCTCAGGTTTTTCTGCTCCCCTCTTAGGCTCATGAGCCTCCCTGGAAAGGCAGAAAAGCCAGGGTGGATGGGGGAGGGAGTGGTGAATGAAACGAGCCAGGGAGGGTGGCTCCAGATGTGTCATTGGCCTAGCAGCCAGACCACCACCCCTGCCCTGCCGCGGCGTCCAGAAATGTCCCCCCATTCATTTGCAATGGGGAGGACCAGTCCTCGTGCTAATCCGGTGACCCTCCCGACGGCCATTCTGGACCCTGCCAACATTGAGAAGCGAGAATCCCCCCCCGGCGCGGGATCGTGAAACGACAGCTCTGTTTCGCTCTCAAAGAATCTTTTCATTTGTCCACCCCAGTCCCCCAAAATAACTCTCCTGGTCTGGGATATTTTAAGCTGTCCTAATCCACAGCACAGGAAACGTGACGGGTTGCCAGCGGCATTGCCTCATCGCCTTGGCAAGCGGCCTCCTCCTCCGGGCCGTGATGGCTGCTCAGAGCGGGTTCGTATCCTGCCCCGCAACAGTCCACGACTCTTCCAAAACCACAACCCCAGTTTATTGTCTTGGCAGTGTGTGGTGTTGTTGTCCCCTTAGAGGACGCAGCCCCCTCTCCCCCCAATTCCTGTTCCTTCTGTTCCAGCTCACGCCATGCCAGTGCCTCAGATGCCGGGGAATACCATCCCTCCCTGCCCCCTTCGGATTCCCCTCCTGATCCATCCTCGATCGGATGTACGTGCCGTCCCCGGCTGGTCTTTCAGGGGCCGGCCTGAGAAACAAGCTCTATGCATGTGCACCTGCTCTGGATTCTTGCTTTTAACCTGCTGCTTGTAGAGGGCGGGGAGAGAAGAAAATACATTCCCGGCGGGCCTGAAATGGACCTTTGCCAAAGGCCTGGGAGAGGCACTGTCCGTCCGAGTTGACCAGGGGTCCCCAACATTTTCTGAGACCAAGTTTGGTGTCGTGGTTAAGAGCGGCAGACTCTACTCTGGAGAACCGGGTTTGATTCCCCATTCCTCCTCCACATGAAGCCAGCTGGGTGACCTTGGGTCAGTCACAGTTCTCTCAGAGCTCTCTCTGCCCCACCTACCTCACAGGGTATCTGTTGTGGGGAGAGGAAGGGAAGGTGATTGTAAGCTGCTCTGAGACTCCTTTGGGTAGTGAAGGGCGGGGTATAAAAACCAACTCCTCCGCCTCCTCCAAGCCATTTTGGAAATCCGACATTGCATGGTGGGGAAACCCAAGGACAGCCACAAAATGGCTGCTGCAGGATGCGGAGCCAGCCACAAAATGGTGGCCGCAGCTTACTTGCAGCCACACATGGAAGATCCTTGTGTTGTGGTGGCAGCTGCCGCCAAAGGAACGGTTTTAAAAATCTGCACAGCCCATCAAAGCTCCAGCGGCCAATCAGGAGACTTGCTGGGCAGAAGCCCCACCTGGCCCTGCTTACTTTCCAAAAACTTAGATTGCAGGAGTTGCATTTTTTTAAAAAAATTAAATTTAGATTTTTATTCTGTATATTTTCTCTGTTTCCCCCCCCCCCTCTTTCTCATATTATGTTTATACTGTATGCTGGTCTTAAGACCGTCATAATAAACTAAACTAAACTACTTTCTAAAAACATTTGGTGGGCACCGTGGACTCACGGGCACCGGGTTGGGGACTCCTGGAGTAGATGATAACAAGTTCAACGGTTCAGTGGTCTGACTTGGTATAAAGGTTGTTCTTATGGGTATGGCCAGGGCTATTTTGGGGCAGGAACGCACAGGAACGGAGTTCCGGCTGGCTCCCGAGTTGGCCACGCCCAGCAGGAACTCATTAGCATAACAGGCCACACCCAACAGCAGAAACTCAATGATAACAAGCTCAACGGTTCAGTGGTCTGACTCGGTATAAAGGTTGTTCTTATGGGTATGGCCAGGGCTATTTTGTTATGCTAATGAGTTCCTGCTGGGCTTTTTCTACAAAAAGAGCCCTGGATGGCCTGTAGTGGTAGAGCAGATGCTTCAAGTGTGGAAGGTCCCATTTGCCTGCTTGTTTGTTTCTTTAGTAACATGTCGTAATTGGTGACTTTCCAGTTGAGAGTCGGTGTGGTGTAGTGCTGAGAGTGTTGCACGGCTTTTTCTACAAAAAGAGCCCTGGGTATGGCCTGTAGTGGTAGAGCATATGCTTCAAGTGTAGAAGGTCCCAGGTTCTGTCCCCAGCCTTTTCAGTTAAAACACATTTGCCTGCTTGTTTGTTTCTTTAGTGACATGTCGTAATTGGTGACTTTCCAGCTGAGAGCCGGTGTGGTGTAGTGCTGAGAGTGTTGCACTCGGACCCCTGAGACCTGGGGTTTGAATCCACACTCTGCTCTGAAGCTCACGGGGGCAGTCAATCCTCGACCTAACCTGCCTAACCGTGTTGTGAGATCAAGATGGATAGCCCTGTTAGTCTGTCCGTAGCAGTAGAAAAGAGTAAGAGTCCAATGGGCACCTTTGTTGTTGTTCAGTCGCACAGTCGAGTCCGACTCTTTGCGACCCCATGGACCAGCTCCCGCCAGGCCCTCCTGTCTTCCGCCGTCCTCTGAAGTTGGCTCAATTTCATGTTCGTGCAGCATCGGACTTTCCTTTCACCATCAGACACATCCACAACTGAGCGTCCTTTCGGCTTTGGCCCAGCCGCTTCGCTCTTTCTGGGGTTACTTGTACTTGCCCTCTGCTCTTCCTCAGTAGCATATTGGACACCTTCCGACCTGAGGGGCTCATCTTCCGGCGTCATATCTTTTAGCCTTTTGTTACTGTCCACGGGGTTTTCTTGGCAAAGATACTGGAGTGGGTTGCCATTACCTACTCCAGGGGATCACTCTTGGTCTGAGTTCTCTGCTGTGGCCTGTCTGTCTTGGGTGGCCCTCCACGGCATAGCCCACAGCTTCATCGAACCGCGCAAGCCCCCTCGCCACGACAAGGCAGTGATCCATGAGTGGGCACCTTAAAGACTAACAAATTTGTGGCAGGGGATGAGCTTTCGTGAGTCACCGCTCCATTCTTCAGATATGTGAAGAATATTCTTCAGATGTTCTTGAGATATCTGAAGAAGTGAGTAGTGACTCATTAAAGTCACTGAGAGCCAGTTTGGTGTAGTGGTTAAGTGTGCGGACTCTAATCTGGGAGAACTGGGTTTGATTCCCCACTCCTCCACTTACACCTGCTGATGTGACCTTGGGTCAGTCACAAGCTCTGGCACAGCTGTCCTTGAAAAAGAGCAGTTTGTGTTAGAGTTCTCTCAGCCCCACCCACCTCACAGGGTGTCTGTTGTGGGGAGGGGAAGGGAAAGGAGTTTGTAAGATGCTCTGAGACTCCAAGTGAAGGGCGGGGTTTACAGGATGGGTATAGATGGTTATAGATTAAATATAGATAGTTGCCCTCCCCCCCACACCACATACATCCCCTTTTTATTATTTATTTCATGTAAATATTTTAAAAGTCCGTGACCGGAAGGAACTAGACAACACGGGATGACATAATCTTATGATCTGGTCACACATTTAAAATCAATATACCTTCCAGTGGAGATAGATCAAGATGGGGAGCCGTGTTAAGTCTGTCTGTAGCAGCAGAAGAGTCCAGTTGCATCTAAAAGACTAACAACACTGGTGGCAGGGAAAGCTCATGAAAGCTCCTACCCTGCCACGAATGTTGTTACTCTTTAAGGTGCCCGTGGACTCGTGTTCTTTTCTAGCAGTGTTGTGGTGAGGCTAACGCGGTGAACTCTGTACACCATCGGGAAGTCGTTGGAGGAGGGTGGGAGTTAAAAGGTGACAAATGTAAACTTTTAAAGAACATGACCGTCTTTCCTGAACATTTCTGGCTTTAAAAAATTTGCCAATTATACCCCCAAGGCCGATCCATAATGTGCATCTTGTTCTCCCTGGTGCTGGTGGATTTTTTCAAGTTCACCTGATCCTCAAGTGATCCTAAAAGAAGATCTCCTGTAAGCGACAGTGACTGGGAGCGCGGTGGGAGGCTTGTGGTTGGGGAAGGTGTTTGCAGCGCCTGGGCGAGAGCTTCTGAATGGGTCATTTCTGATCTCCTGAGCCACTAAAGGACCCGAAGACGCTGGGGCGGGACCTTGTTTTGAAGGGCATCTGTGTTGGCCTGTGGGAGAAGAGTCCAGCAGCACCTTAAGAGACCGACGAGAGTTCCAGGGGAGAAGCTTTCGGGAGTCCAATCCACCTTTGTCAGAAAGCTATCCGATGAATGGAGTGTTGACTCTTGAAAGCTTTATACCCTGTAAACCTTCTTGGAATTTAAGGTGCCTCTGGACTCGAACCTTGCTTTGGACAGGGCTTAGAAGCTTTCCTGGAGTCCACAGGTAGGGAAGCAGCAGGTAGAGAAAGAAGGACTTTTCCCCCTTTCTCACAATACCAGAACTCGTGGGCACGCAATTAGACTGCTGAGCAGTCGGGTTAGAACGGATAAAAGGAAGCCCTTCTTCACCCAAAGATTGATCAACACCTGGAATTCACTGCCACAGGAGGTGGCGGCGGCTACAAGCATGGACGGCTTCAAGAGGGAATTAAATAGGCATATGGAGCAGAGGTCCATCAGTGGCTGTTAGCCACAAGGTATAGACAGGAACTCTCAGGCTGGGGCAAGGGATGCTCTGTATTCTTGGCGCTTTGTTGGGGGGCAACAGTGGGAGGGCTTCTAGTGTTCTGGCCCCACTGGTGGGCCTCCTGATGGCACCTGGGTTTTGGCCGCTGTGGGACACAGAGTGTTGGATTGGATGGGCCATTGGCCTGATCCAACATTGGCTTCTCTTGTGTTCTCTTATGTTCACGAGAAAACCCCTGAAATTGTGTCCTTCACCTAGGGATGGAAGCTAGCTACAGCCCTGATGTGCTGTGAACTCACAAGGCTGAGCAACCTCCGTGTTCAGGGGCAGTGTACCTCTGAATTACCAATGGGGGGGGCTATTGCTGCTGCCTTTCTGCTTGTGGGTTTCTCAGAACCACCTACCTTGCTTTTGGTGCTGGCCTGGCCCAGAGGGGCTTTTCTTGTGTGCTTATGCCTCTCTCTTTCTCTGCGGCTGTTCTAACCTCTGGTTTTCTCCTTTTTTCTCTCTTCCTCCCTTGCTTCACTTCCCTTGCTTTCCAAAGAACATAGGAAACTCCTTGCCGGTAAGTGGTGGTCTCGTCCACAGATCTTTCCGTTCCTTCCTTCTTTGTCTGGTTGCTTGCCCTTTGCTTGTCTAGTCCCCTCTCCCCTTAACAAAATCTGCGTAATGCATTTTATTGCAGCCAACCAAAATGCCACAAAAGCATGCTTTTCACACACACCAAATGATACGCTTTCAATGCACTCTGCAGCCAGATGTTATGGTGTGAAATGGCAAAACCCCCTTGCAAACAGTTGCTGAAGTGGACTGAAACTGCATTATTTTGCATGTGTGAAAGTGTCCCCCCCCCAACAGTAAAGTGAATGCAAAAGAGTCCAGGATCTGACCTGGGGCTTCCTTTGGCTCCTGCAGGCTCAAAAAGGTTGGGGACTCCTGAGTTCCCTCTAAGCTGAGTTTTTTAGCTTCCAGCTTACAATTTTTTGTCTTAGCTCAGGGAGGAGGGCTCCAGAGCAATGTTCCCTCTAAGCTGTGGAGTCTTGTGTTCAAAAATTCTACTTTGTGAGCAACTGGCATTAAAGCTGTGAGCCAGCGATTTGGCTACTGCATGAATTAGTTTGATCTGGAGCCGTCCTTCCCGAGCTAAGACAAAAATCTGTGAGCTGGAGGCTAAAAAACTGTGAGCTGGCTCACACTAACTCAGCTTAGAGGGAACACTGCTCCAGAGCAAACTAATTTATGCAGCAGCTGAATCGCTGGCTCACAGCTTTAATGCCAGTTGCTCACAAAGTAGGATTTTTGCTCCCAAGACTCCACAGCTTAGAGGGAGCGTTGACCCCGAGCTAGAGAAACTGAAGCTAGAGAATTGTCGACCCGCGTGTTTCTGCATAGAGCGGAAGGCTAGGACCGGCCGACCGTTTCCCACCCTGTTTCTAAGTTTTCTTCCTCCCGACCTCCTTGAAGTCGTGGAGCCCTTTGCTGCTGCCGACATTGGAATGAGGAAGTCCCTGCCGCTGGCACAAGCCTGCAGGGAGCCGGCGCAGAGGGCAAGGGGAGGGGACGCCCGCCAACCAGCCGAGCCTGGCCTGGACTGCTGCCTGTTCCTGTTGGGAACCCTAACTCTGGGAATCCCAGGATGCCAAGGGAGGAAGGGCGGGCGGGCCTGAGCCGAGAGGGGATCCACCGGCGGCCCCTTTGTTCGGCCACCGCGGCTATGGCAGGCACGCGGGGCGAGACTGTGGAATCTGCCCGCGTCTGCCAAGTTATGTCTTGCCCCTCCAGGAAGCATGTTGCACGCCTGTGCCTTTCTCCGGAGGCTCCTTTTTCTAGGGGAAAGGACGAGCGTGCTGAGAGTGGGGCCGGTTGGCATAGGCAGGGTTGCCCTCTGGTGACTGCGGGGCGGAAGATCCTCCCCGCAGGAAGGGAAATCCACACGGATCAAGGCGGGAAGGCGGTCCTTCAGTGGGGCTTGATTCGCATGTTGCAGGGGACTCCCAGTTTGCAATAGCTGCCCTTTAAGACCCAAAGTACGGCTCCAGCTTCCAGAAGACTCCATGTCGTTTGCATCTACAGGAAGCTGTCTTATACGGAACCAGATCACTGGTCCACCAAGGCCAGTCTCGTCCACTGAGGGGGTCTCTGGCAGTGCTCCCTCTAAACTGAGTTAGTATGAGCTCGCTCCCAGTTTTTCAGCCTCCGGCTCACAGATTTTTGCCTTCGCTCAGGAAGGAGGGCTTCAGAGCAAACTAATTTATGCAGCAGCCGAATCGCTCGCTCACAACTTTAATGCCAGCAGCTCACGAAGTAGAATTTCTGCTCACAGGACTCCACAGCTTAGAGGGAGCATTGCTTTCCAGGGCCACAAGCAAAGGTCTTTCCCATCACCCACTGCCTGGTCCTTTAACTGGTGATGCCGGGGATTGAACCTGGGACCTTCTGCATGCTGAGCGGATACTCTGCCACTGAGCTACGGCCCCACCCCCAGTTCGCTCTCAGTTTCATGTGTTGACCTCTGTCTGTCCGTCAGTCAATCATTCTGGTTTGGACTAGCACCTGGGAGGGGCGTGGAGATTGCAAGTCAGTGGTTCATCAGTTCAGGCCTGGTGCTGATCCTTAGGGGAACTTCCTTTGGCCTGATTTGGCCCGATGACTGAATTAAGCGACAGATTGGACCCTCCTGATGCAGGGGGAATTCCAGTATGTTGTATCGCTGTTCGCCCCCACACCAATTTACTTTCTCTCCGATGGGGACCCAAAGCGGCTTGTGTCATTCTCTTCTCCTCTGTTTCATCCTCACAACAACCC
Source organism: Gekko japonicus (assembly GCF_001447785.1). Lineage (NCBI taxonomy): Eukaryota > Metazoa > Chordata > Lepidosauria > Squamata > Gekkonidae > Gekko > Gekko japonicus. The sequence goes on from NW_015166420.1 coordinate 1,022,086, forward strand.
TGTGAGGTAGGTTAGGCTAGGAGCATGTGACCGGCCCCAGGTCTCCATGTTTAAAATAACTGAAAAATTGGACAAATCGGAGCATCTGCTCTTTACATCGTCACAACAACCCTGTGAGGTAGATCAGGCGGAATATGTGTGTGACTGGCCCAAGGTCACCCAAGTACTTCCGTGGCAGGATGGGGATTCAAATCCAGCTCTCCCAGACCCCAGTCCGGCACTCAAGCCAGTGCACCACAGCACCAGCCGTCTCCCCCACCTCCCCCCGCAACAGTTGTTTTGGGTCTTCCCGTCATGCTGGGCCTCATATTTGAGTGTTACGCCAGAAAGGAAATGAAGACTGGTAGAAGACTGAAGGCTCTCGCCTTTAAGAATACTAGCTGCTAAATGTGGGTTGCTGTGTTTTGTGTAATTCTATGTAGGTTTTTGTAGCACCAGATTTTACTATAAGTGTAACAGTGTTTTATTGTACTCAATTTTTTAACTTGTTGTTAGCCGCCCTGAGCCATCGGGTAGGGCGGCAAAGAAATCTCAAAAATAAATAAATAAAATAAATAAAAAGAAGAAGAGGAGGAGGAGATTGGATTTATACCCTGCCCTTCACCACCCAAAGGAGCGGCTTACAATCTCTTCTCCCTTCCCCTCCCCACAACAGACACCCTGTGAGGTAGGTGGGGCTGAGAGAGCTCTGACAGAAACTGCTCTTTTTCGAGAACAGCTCTTGTCAGGACTACGGCTTGCCCAAGGTCATCCAGCCAGGTGTAAGTGGAGGAGTGGGGAATCAAACCCGGTTCTCCCAGATTAGAGTCCGCGCACTTAACCACTACACCAAACTGGCTCTTCTGCAATTACAATAAAAATGTACCAAGGTAAACCCAAATTCCTGACCTTGCGCGGTTCTTTAATCCATAGATATTGCTGCAAAGAGAAGCCGGTGTGCTTACAATTCCGTCCCCGGGGAAGAGGGCTACTTTCTGTGGCAGCCGGCCCCTCTCCTCATTTGGTGCCCTGGAAATCCTGCTTTTACCCGTCTCTTGGGATTCACCGGGTGTCTGCTGCCCCATGACTAGAAACCCGACTGGCAGCTTTGAGAAGTAGAAGTTTGTTTCTTGTCCCCTCTTGTCCCCTCGAGAGGAAAGCAGAGGTTAGGAGATCTGATTCCACTCCGTGTCCAAATCCGGCTGGCTTGTCCAGTTGCTCCGGCAAAAGGAACTCTCTCCTCTTGGCACGGTTGACGTTGGCATTGGGTCTCCGCCTGAGCTGTGCCGTGCTGAGGGGGGAGGAGAAGGCAGGGTTGCCAGCTCCAGGTTGGGAAATACCTGGAGATTTGGGGGTGGAGCCTGGAGAAGGGGTTTGGAGAGGGGAGGGACCTCGGCATGGCACAGTGCCATAGAGTTCAACTTCCAGAGCAGCCATTTTCTCCAGGAGAGCTGGAGATCAGTTGTAAAAGCGGGAGATCCCCAGCCCCCCCCCAAGTTGGTACCCCTAGGAGAAAGACTGCCCTGCCCTGGAGTGTTTCAGTGGTGCCAGCCAGTTGGAAGAGAAGAGGGTCAAGGTTTTGGACGTTTCTGAGCCGGCTGGCCTCGGCCTTTGATTTCCAGGACTCGGATTCTAGCCATGTGACTTGCCCAGAAGTTAGCAGGCTGACGTCTTCGGGCCTGTGCCTACCCTTCTGTGTCATCAAGCACCTCCATCTCTCCTCTTCTCAGTGGGGAATAATCATTGTTTGGATGGGAAAGGATGGTTCTCCACCGCTGGTCTTCCAACACCTGCCTCCTTTGGGGAAGAGAAGGCTGCAACCTGCACAGGGGAATGTAATGGAATCCAATAGCACCCCCTGCTGGCTAAAGCGCAGAATGCTACTCTTTCTTTTCTGTCTGTCACCAGGCAAATTAATTTACCTGTCACCAGGTAAATGGAAAGTCTTCCCCACAGGAGGCATGAAATTCCAACCCCGGTTGTCTGTTTATTTGTTTAGAAGATTTATGTGCTGCCTTTCTGTCATATCAATGGTGCACAGATAAGAAAAGAAAAACATTACAAAATTGTAGATTCAGGCAGGTCACCATGTTGGTGTCTGAAGCAGGAGAACCAAGCCCGAGTCCAGCGGCACCTTTAAGGCTAACAAAGTTTTATTGAAGGAATGAGCTTTTGTGTGCATGCACACGTCCTCGGATATGCTGAAGTGGAAGTTGCCAGTCCACACATATAGGTAGAGGGTGAACAGCAAATTTGCATACAGCATACTAAAGGTGTTTAACAGATGCAAAGACCAAACTGGAATACCAAGCTTCTCCTGACCCGCTCAGGCCTTATTTGAGGTGATCCGATCTCCCTGTTCCTTCCCGGGAGCCCTGGGAGAAATGAGAGCCAGTCTGGTGTCGTGGTTAAGTGCGCGGACTCTGATCTGGGAGAACCGGATTTGATTCCCCACTCCTCCACTCACAGCTGCTGGGTGACCTTGGGCAAGCCATCGTTCTGTCAGACCTGTTCTCTCAAGAGCAGTCCTCGAAAGAGCTTTCTCAGCCCCACCTACCTCACAGGGTGTCTGTTGTGGGGAGGGGAAGGGAAAGGAATTTTGTAAGCCGCTCTGAGACTCTGAGTGAAGGGCAGGGTATAAATTCAATCTCCTCTTCTTCTTCTAAGTCCCCTCCTCGATAATGTACCGAGCCTGGGTTTTGACTCTGCACCCAGAGTAGACCACTTCAGTAAAAGCGACAAGTTTTATTAAAAGAGAACAGTTCAGGCTTATAAGCATGCAAAGTAAGTTGGTGCTCTAAAATAACAAATCTAGCTATCTAGGTACACTCACATACTTGGAGACGTGTATGCTACAGCAGCGTTGGTGATATTCCTCCCCCCCCCCCCCCCGGGGGAACAGGAACCCCTGGGAAAAGATTCCTTGAGGTACGCCACTGTGTGCGCGCACTTGTAAATCTCCTTCCTTCTCTGTCACACTCAGCACTAACGTTTTCCTTTCAAGGTAGTGTTTCCACCTGTTCACATTATGAAATTATGGAACAGGTTTTTTGAAAACCTTATAAAAATCTGCTGCAGAATGACAGCAATGGTAATAATGGCAATAATTCCCACTGGCATGTGGGAAGTCAAGTTAGGGCTGGGCCACGGGATGCAGTCCCAAGAGGTGTGTGGTTGGGGACATCCGCATGGAAAGTCACGTACTTCTTGGGGGCTGCCCAGTCTTTCAGAAGGGCCTCAAGAGGACTGTGTTGTTGAGGGCAGTAAAACTGCAAGGGGAAGCAGACGCTCCAAGTGCTGGAACTGTTTGGCCCTGGCGAGCCTGATCTCATTAGATCTCGGAAGCTAAGCAGGGTCAGGCCTGGTTAGTCTTTGGAGGGGAGCCCGTCAAGGAAGTCCAGGGCCGCTATGCAGAGGCAGGCGATGCCAGACCACCTCTGAATGTCTCTTGCCGTAAAAACCCTATGGCTGGGTGTCAAACATGCGGCCTGGGGGCCGGATCAGGCCCGCAGTGGAACTGGCCATCTCCTGCTTCCAGTTCTGCTGCTGCTGCTGCATCATAGCTCAGCCATTTCATGTTTTAACCTGGGTCCTAGGCTCAGAACTCTGAGTGTGAGATTTCTGTGGCGAATGTCAATAAATCAAAAGTAGGTTTGCAGCTTACAGAGCTAATGTTTTAAAGCATGATTTTATTTTAAGTAAAAAAACACACCTTTGAGTTTGTGTCCTTTATGAAGTTTATATTTTCACTACCTGGCATTCCATTTTATGACACACATAACTCTCATTTATGTCAGATCTGGCCCTCGTAATAAATGAGTTCGACACCCCTGACCTACGGGGTCACTGCTATGACTTACGGCACTTTCCATCCACATGGTGTAGGAAGGAGAGAGCTCGGTGCATGTGGCCGTGTGTCTCTGAGTGTTGTGACCCTGAAGGCATTGCCTCTGAGCATGTTCAGAGTTGCCACCCTCATCGCATTCACACACAGGGATCGAGGACTGCAGGGCTTCCAGGCTGGGGCTTCCAACTTCCAGGCAACTTAGGAATTTAGACATTAGCCGCAAGGGGTAGAAAAGAGCAAGAAGTCCAGGAGCACCTTAAAGACTAACGACATTCGTGGCAGGGTAGGAGCTTTCATGAGTCACCGCTCACTTTTTCAGATACTCATGAAAGCTCCTACTGTGTCACACATTTTGTCAGTCTTTAAGGTGCTACTGGTCTCTTTGCTCTTTTCTACTGCTACAGACAGACCAACACAGCTACCCATCTTGATCTCTAGATTTATACCCTGCCTTTCACTACCCGGAGGAGTCTCAGAGCGGCTTACAATCCTTTTCCCTTCCCCTCCCCACAAGGTGGGGCTGAGAGAGCTCTCTCAAGAACTGCTCAGGAGAGAACAGCTCTGAAAGAACCTGTAACTGACCCAAGGTCACACCAGCAGCTGCATGTGGAGGAGTGGGAAATCAAACCCGGTTCTCTCAGATTAGAGTCTGTGCTCCTAACCACGACACCAAACTGGCTCTTGGGCTGTCCTGGCTGCCAACTTCAGGCCTCCAGATGGTTTGCATTGCAGGACTGTCATTGAAGTACTCAGTAGCAGCAATGGAAACTGGGAGTTTCAGATGCCCACAGGAGTTGAAAATGTCAGGACTCTGGATCCTTGTAACTCATTTTGTATTGTAATTTGTAATTCTTTGCTTCCTCTGCTTTCCTGCCCCCCCCTGTGCCAGTCTTAACCTTAAGTTCTCCCGAAGGACCAATCTTGCTCACACTTTCCGTTGTGGTTTCTGTCTCTTTGATAGGAAGCTGTTGAGAAGGCCTCTCTAAATCCGGCGACCGTCTGCTTGATTTAAATGGAAGTGCCTGGTTTTGCTTGGCCAACCGCCCAGCCTCTGTGGTTGAGGGAGAGCCTTTGGGAAGCCTGAACTGGCATTATCTCTATGAGTTACTGCCCTGAACTGCAGCTTTTGGGTGGGGAACAGTTGTCTCAAATTTGCTCCTTGGCTTGAGGAGTTGTCTGTAGAAGGAAGGCGAAACTGTGTTACTCTCTGACTGACCAGTAGGTGGTGCTATTACACCATCAGACATGAAGCAAAACTGATTTTTTTTTAAAGAGATTTCAGTGTTCAGTGTTTTTTTAAACTGTTTTTTCTTAAGTGGGCATGGAAAAGAACATACTATATTAGCATGTGTTCCAAATGTCCTGATTCACTAAAGACGATTTCTGTTTTCTCGCAAGTGTTCTGGCTTTGTTCCCACTTTGCCTTTCGGGGGAAGAATTTAGCTGTTTACTTTTCTAAAAAAAAAAAGAGAGAGAGAGATATGAATGTGCAGTAGATTTCTCATCTTTGTAGTTTCAGGCCCTCTCCCCAAATCTCTAGAAGTCAGGCCTCTGAATAGGTGGGTGGGGGGTCAGGTTAATCTTGATTCAGAGCCAGTTTGGTGTAGTGGTTAAGTGTGCGGACCCTAATCTGGGAGGACCGGGTTTGACTCCCCACTCCTCCACTTGCACCTGCTGGTGTGACTTTGGGTCAGTCACAAGCTCTGGCACAGCTGTCCTTGAAAAAGAGCAGTTGGTGTCAGAGTTCTCTCAGCCCCACCCACCTCACAGGGTGTCTGCTGTGGGGAGGGGAAGGGAAAGGAGTTTGTAAGCCGCTCTGAGACTCCCAAGTGAAGGGCGGGGTATAAATCCAATCTCTTCTCTTCTTCTTCTTCTTCTTGCACGAACACTAAGCTGCCGCCAGTGCCGTTTTGTTCTCTGCAAGCATGCTTTTAAACAGAGTACAAAGATAACTTTCATTTCAAGAGGGTAGACTCCAAAAGGGCCAGCCAACTTGGGGAGGGGGGGGGAGAATCACTCTGACCGCCTCCTGTGCCTTTATGGCTCAACTTGCAGAAACTGGCCAGTAAGGCATTCCAAGTATAGATAAGCATGCTTGCTAATTCCTCACAGAGCAATTCATTGTGAGGCACAGCTACACGGGGCCAGTTCAAAACTTGGCCAGTCTCAGCATGCCCGGGGCACCTTTCTACCCACTTTCTGTGCCCCCCCCCCAGCACCCTCCTTTCTGCACAGGAACAGCCACACCGTTGGATGCCGAAAACACTAATACTCCATCGTACAGGATGCTTCTAACTTGAAAGCACGCCCATATCTAGGGAACAGTCCATGCAAGTTGCCAGCTCTAAGCACATAACATAAGAACATAAGAGATGCCAGTGTTGGATCAGGCCAAAGGCCCATCCAGCCCAACCCTCTGTGTCACACAGTGGCCAGAAATACCAGGTGCCATCAGGAGGTCCAGCAGTGGGGCCAGGACATTAGAAGCCCTCCCACTGTTGACCCCCCCCCCCCAAGCCCCAAGAAGACAGAGCATCACTTGCCCCAGAGCCCCTAGCTATACCTTGTGGCTAATAGCCACTGATGGACCTCTGCTCCAGATGCTTATCTAATTCCCTTGTGAAGCCGTCCATGCTTGTAGCCGCCACCACTTCCTGTGGCAGTGAATTCCAAGTGTTAATCACTCTTTGGGTGAAGAAGTACTTCCTTTTATCTGTTCTAACCCGACCGCTCAGCAGTTTCATGGAGTGCCCACGAGTTTACTATAAGGCTTTGTTTTTAGCAAGGGCTGCTGCGCTTTTTAAACACAAACCGCACAAGCCTGGTGATGCTGTTCTTAGCATGGAGATTCAGAGGCAAAGAATACTTGCAAAGGGGGGGGGGGGCCACCCAAGGTGGAGCTCAAAACACCACTTTAGAGACTTGTCTTCCATCCACCCATGAACACGCATGAAGCTGCCTTATACCGAAGCAGACCCCTGGGGTCCATCAAGGTTAGAATTGTTTGCTCAGACTGGCAGCGGCTCTCCAGGGTCTCGGGCGGAGGTCTTTCCCATCACCTCCTGCCAAATTCTTTCTTTGGAGATGCCGGGGACTGACTCTGGGATCTTCTCCATGCCAAGCAGACGCTGTACCACTGAACCACGGCCATCCCCCAAACAGATCTTTGGTCTCTCAAGGTCAGTATCGTCCGCTCAGACTGGCAGCCGCTCTCCAGGGTCTCGGGCAGAGAAAGCTCTTTCCCATCACTTAGAGCACTGCATGTATGCAAGGGATATTAGGATGTCTGCTGACACGACAGCATTTTTTGGAGGGGGAGGTCGTGTTAAGGGCCCCCCACGCCTGACAGGAGAGAATGAAGATTCCCGGTCGCTTCCCACAGTTAGAAAAGACACCTTTAGACATTTTTTTCCTTCTCGTTTGGCAAATTTATCGCTTTACAGCTGTCGACCCTACAACCTTAACTTGTTAGTTCGTGTCACTTTGCACATCTTGGACTTCATCACGTTGCATGTTGCTTTACTGTTCCTTCTCTGGCTATAGGTTTGAACCTCGCCTGCCATTCCAGAGTGTTTGAAAAAGCGTGCCTTGCGCACGAGAGCTCATCCCTTGAATAAACCTTTGTTGCTCTTAAAGGTGAACCTGGACTCTGCATTTGTTGTATCGTGTACCACGTGGTCCTTTCTTAAAAAACAACAACAATTTATTAGGATATATTAAAAAAAATCAATCCATAAATCAAATCTTATACAGTTATATATCCTTCTCTCCTCCCTTCCCCCCCCTTCCTGGCTTCCCACAGTGCTCCAACCTCCAGCCCAATTCTTAAATTTTCTTCAAACCTCCCTTTTACCTTATTTACATCCACAGGTCACTTATCTTTCAGTTGTTATTCTTATACATTATCTATTTTCTGCTGTCTTTCAGTTTTCAATAATCCTCAAAGCAAAGTGAATTGTCCTTTACATCCCAGTATTTCTCCAAGTAGTCTTTAAAGTCTTTCCGGTCCGCAAAGAATTCTTCTGCCTCCATATTATTAAGTTTCCTCGTCATTTTGTCCATTTCAGCCATAAAGAGTAGTTTTTTAATCCATTCCCCAATTTCCGAGATCCTATCTTGTTTCCAACTCTGGGCATATGTCATTCTAGCAGTCCACGTGGTCCTTTCTAACTGGAGGTGCCGGGGACTGAACCTGGGACCTTCTGCGGGCTCCACCACGGAGCCACGCCCCCTCGTCCTTTCGTTTTTGGATGTGAACATAAAATTCTTCTGAGCCTTTATGCCCCCCCCCCCGTCCTCTGGCTTTGTATTCCTGTTGATGTGTGTTTTAATTCCCATACCCCAGAATGTTTCTATTTCTGCAAGCGCTGCCGAGTGGGAGCAGAGACAGGCCTCGTCGAGTGTTAAATGAAATAATTTAAATCCCCTCCAGCTCCGGGTGGCTTTTCCACCACCCACCTTTTCCGTTCCCTGCCTGTTTTTGTCCTTTAATGCTGCTAATTAGTTTGGAGAAGGGGAGGGGGGAGCAAGTGTGTGTGGGAAGAGGGGTAAGGAAGGGGTGTGTTAACCCATTAGCACTGCAGACAGGAGAGAGGCCACAAGCCGTGTTTGTGCAACCGACGAGAGTCGCAGTGTAAATACCAATTAGCTCTCCTGCCAAACTAGATTAAAAAAAGGAAAACCTCAAGTCCAACAGCAAGCGCCACTGGGTGGGGGTCGGGAAGAGTGGACTGTTCTCAGACGTGGTGTGACAATTCCAAAGTCTGCAGGACTGCAGCTGGAAATATTATTCTGTGGTTTGACTCGGGTTACCAGGCGTCCTCTTTTATGGGTGCCCGTGGCCGCTTTTGGGTTCTTTTTAAAATACTGATGAAAATGCCCTCTTTTGGGGTTGGAAGCAGGGCTATTTTTGGGCAGGAGCGCACATGAACAGAGTTCCGGCTGGCTCCCGA
>NW_015166420.1:1031056-1046500 GCF_001447785.1 Gekko japonicus
TGTGGCTGGATGACCACACTTCTGGTAACATGGGGGTGCGGCCTAATGTGCTAATGAGCGGTGCTGTCAGGGGTGTGGACTAATATGCTAATGAGTTTCTGCTGTTGGGTGTGGCCTGTTATGCTAATGAGTTCCTGCTGGGCTTTTTCTACAAAAAGAGCCCTGGTTGGAAGGTTAGGAATATTCCCATCTGTCACAGAGATGGCTTGTTTGAAGTAGTCACTTGGGAAATACGCCCTCTTATTTTTGCTTTTCAAAAGATGATAACCCTAGGATCGACATACTAACATGCTATCTATTATTTACAAGTTGTTGGTGGGGGGGCGGGGTGAGGAATCTCGGATGGGCGATTTGGAACCTCTTTCCTGAATGTTAGGAGCTCTGGGGAGCAGGCTAGTCCCCCCCCCTTTTTCTTTAACTGTTTGTCGGCTGCTCTCACCATTACATGCCTCCTAAAGCAAGCTCAGTCCTGTTTCTGTTGTTCCTCTTTTTCGTTTTGGTTAGCTTATCCAGTCATATTTTTTGCCTCTCTGGGGAGTTGTTTAGGAAACCCCTCCCTTGGCTGTGGAAGATTCCACCAAGCTGGTTTTATGTATTTATTTAATGTATTTGTTTTGTGGTTGTAATCGGGGTGGGGGGGCTGCGTTTGCTTTACTTGCCATCGGTGTCGCACGAGTCCAGTGCTCCGTGGGTTACGGAGCACAAGAGAGCAGGTCCCTGCCCCAAGAAGCTTGCATCGAAAACCTGAGACCAATAATAAAGAGGTGGGAGGGAGTTGGAGGGTTGCCAGCCTCCAGGTGGGGCCTGGAGATCTCCTGGAATGACAACCGATCCCCGGACGATAGAGATTGGTTCCCCTGGGGAAACTGGCCACTTTGCCAGGTGGGCTCTGGGCCATCGTACCTTCAGAGGCCCCTCCCCTTCAAACCCCGCCCTCTCCAGGCTCCACCTCCAAACCTTTGGGCGTTTCCCCGACTGAGAGTTGGCAATCGTAACAGAGACAGAGATGAATGGGGGAAGGTTTGTCAATGACGGTTGCGATGGCTCAGCTTAGTTTCAGTGGGCGCTTAGAGGGAGGCCAGGCGGCCCAGAAAAGGTGGCATCGGAAGTGAGGGGAGGCGTCAGGTATTCGTTTTGGCACGTCCGGGCACAGGTGAAGGGGGAAGCCAGGGAGAAAGAGGTGGGGTAGGAGACCGTAGTATTAGAATGTGAATAGTGGTTAAGTTGTATTTGATTTTGACCTCCGTTTTTCAAGAACCACGGACTTACCGGTGTCTCTTTGGACCTGTGCAGACGTCATATCCAATCATGGGTTAAGACCAGTGTTCCCTCTAAGCTGAGTTAGTGTGAGCCAGCTCACAGTTTTTTAGCCTCTGGCTCACACATTCCTGTCTTAGCTCAGGAAGGAGGGCTCCAGAGCAAAGAAGAAGAAGAAGAAGAGATTGGATTTATACCCCGCCCTTCACTTGGAGTCTCAGAGCGGCTTACAAACTCCTTCCCCTTCCCCTCCCCACAACAGACACCCTGTGAGGTGGGTGGGGCTCTTTTTCAAGGACAGCTGTGCCAGAGCTTGTGACTGACCCAAGGTCATCCAGCCAGGTGCAAGTGGAGGAGTGGGGAATCAAACCCGGTTCTCCCAGATTAGAGTCCGCGCACTTAACCACTACACCAAACTGATTCATGCAGTAGCCAAATCACCTGCTCACAATGTTAATGCCAGTGGCTCAGAAACTAGAATCTCTGCTCACAGGACTCCACAGCTTAGAGGGAACGTTGGTTAAGACTTGTGTGGCATCTCAGGTTGCCAATTTCTAGGTGGTGGCTGGAGATCTCCTGGGATTACAGATAATCTCCGGGTTCCCCTGAAGAAAACGGCCACGTTGGAAGGCGGACTCTGTGGCATTATACCCCGTTGAAGTCCCTCCCCTTCCCAAACCCCGCCCTCTTCAGGCTCCACCCCCAAAATCTCCAGATAATCCCCACGCTGGAGCTGGCAACCTGCATAGCCTCACACGCTCCCCCACGCCTGTCAGCAAATTGTTCCCACCTTTCTCTACCAGGATCCACCCTTGTATGTGGCCATCTCCCCACCTGCTGGTCAGGCTATTGGCGGAATCAGCCTATCCAAAGTAATAAAAGGCTCAAATGGGATGTGGTGCTACGGGTGAGACAGGGGATGTGCATGCGCGTGTTAAGTGCTGTCAAGGCAATTCCGATTTTAAGGTGACCCTAGGAATTCATGTCCTCCCAAACGTCCTCTCGTTAGCAGCTGTGCTCCGGTCTTGCCAACCGAGGGCCTTTGCGGCTTCCTCGATGCAGACAATCCATCTCATGTTGGGTCTTCCTCTTTTCCTGCTGCCAGTTTAGTGTCGTGGTTAAGTGTGCGGACTCTGATCTGGGAGAACGGGGTTTGGTTCCCCCACTCCTCCACTTGCACCTGCTGGTGTGACCTTGGGTCAGTCACAAGTCGTTTCAGAGCTGTTCTCTCAGGAGCAATCCTCAAGAGAGCTCTCTCAGCCCCATCTACTCCACAGGGTGTCTGTTGTGGGGAGGGGAAGGGAAAGGGGATTTGTAAGTCGCTCTGAGACGTCTTTGGGTAGTGAAGGGTGGGGTATAAATCCAATCTCTTCTCTCTTCTTCTTCTGGTAGGGCTTCTCATAATATGACCAAACTATGATAGCCTCAGTTTAGTCCTTTTAGCTTCTAGGGAGAGTTCAGGTAGGGAATACCTTTGGAAAAAGGCAACCTCCCTGCACGCAGAGAGCTGTGCCCTCTCTTTTTAATCCGTTCTTTGTTAATCTCTTAGATCTGGTCATGGGGACCTAGCTTTTCTCGGAAAAAAATGATTGCGGCCTGCTTTTATCATCTACCACTTACTCGTTTGAATTACCTTTAAGACAGTGTTTAAACTATTCTGTATTTTTCTTCGTGCTTAATAGTTTAGCCAGGACCATTTAGAATAGATGGTGCTGAATAAGGCAGAGACAAACACACACACACACACAGAGTCAGATGCCTTATTGTAACGGCACCTTGGAAATATTTCAGATAAGTAGGTTAAAGATGAATCAAACGCGTACTCGACTAAAGACAACAGCAGCTATGCACGACAATAATTAAAAGGGGGGAAACGTTAACAGCCCTCCCCTGAGACATAGTTTACCTAATATGTGAACCTGTTAACAAGCTTTTAGTCTGATGAAGATGGAGAGAGAAGCAATTGGCTTAATAAGGGACTAAATATACAACATTCTTTGTAATCGACAAGTACCCTCCAAACGGTAGCTTTGCACTCAGTGAAACTGGATGATCTGGAGAATTTTGGTCCAGTAGTAGCAGAAGAGGAGATTGGATTCATACCCCGCCCTTCACTACCCAAAGGAGTCTCAGAGCGGCTTGCAAACTCCTTTCCCTTCCCCTCCCCACAACAGACAACCTGTGAGGTAGGTGGGGCTGAAAGAGCTCTGACAGAAACTGCCCTTGAGAGAACAGCTCTGACAGAACGATGGCTTGCCCAAGGTCATCCAGCAGGTGCAAGCGGAGGAGTGGGGAATCAAACCCGGCTCTCCCAGATTAGAGTCCGCGCACTTAACCATGACACCAAACTGGCTAAGCAGCATCGTAAAGACTAAACATGTTTTTCCAGGGTATAAGATTTAGTCCTGATCTTGTCGATCAGATCTCGGAATGGAAGCGGGGTCAGTACTTGGAAGGGAGACCCTGCGTAAGAAGGCCATGACAATCCCCCTCTGCTTTTCACTTGCCTTGAATGCCCCCTTGCTGGGGTCGCCAGAAGTCGGCTGCGACTGGATGCCAGTTTACACGCACTTAAGATTTTAGCAGTAGAAAAGAGAAGCGTCCGGTAGCATCTTAAAGACTCACAAAATATGCAGCAGGGGAGGAGCTTTCGTGAAGTCTTCTTCAGATACTTCAGATACTCTGAAGAAGGGAGCAGTGACTCAGGAAAGCTCCTCAAGGTCATCCAGCAGGTGCAAGCGGAGGAGTGGGGAATCAAACCCGGCTCTCCCAGATTAGAGTCCGCGCACTTAACCATGACACCAAACTGGCTAAGCAGCATCGTAAAGACTAAACATGTTTTTCCAGGGTATAAGATTTAGTCCTGATCTTGTCGATCAGATCTCGGAATGGAAGCGGGGTCAGTACTTGGAAGGGAGACCCTGCGTAAGAAGGCCATGACAATCCCCCTCTGCTTTTCACTTGCCTTGAATGCCCCCTTGCTGGGGTCGCCAGAAGTCGGCTGCGACTGGATGCCAGTTTACACGCACTTAAGATTTTAGCAGTAGAAAAGAGAAGCGTCCGGTAGCATCTTAAAGACTCACAAAATATGCAGCAGGGGAGGAGCTTTCGTGAAGTCTTCTTCAGATACTTCAGATACTCTGAAGAAGTGAGCAGTGACTCAGGAAAGCTCCTGCCCTGTCACAAGTGTTGTTAGTCTTTAAGAGGCCACTGGACTCTTCCTCTTTTCTACTGCTACAGACAGACGAACAGGGCTGCCCGTCTTGATCTGTCTACATGAATCTATGCTATAGGCTGCAGTGATGGCGAACCTTTTAGAGACCGAGTGCCCAAACTGCGACCCAAAACCCACTTATTTATCGCAAAGTGCCAACATGGTAATTTAACCTGAATACTGAGGTTTTACTTTAGAAAAAAACAACTCACACATAACTTAAGATGATCCAAAAAAAGTCAGGAAAGCAATCCCAAATGCTTTCATTTACTTAAAATTATTTGGCAGAGAATTCCACACTTTAATGATGGTCTGGGCCTGGCTGGGGTGATGGCACACGCACCCACAGAGAGGGCTCTGAGTGCCACCTCTGGCACCCGTGCCATAGGTTCGCCACCACTGGTATACGGAATCAGGTCATCCGTCCATCGAGGTCAGACTTGTCTACTCAGACTGGCAGCCGCTCTCCAGGGCCTCAGGCAGAGAGGCCTTTCCCGTCCCCAACTGCCCGGTCCATTTTAAGTAGAGATGCTGGGGTTTGAGCCTGGCTGATCCACGGCCCCTCCAAAGATGTTGGGCCCGGTCAGTGGGAAATGCCTTTGCAGAGGGGGACGGGGGACCATTCCCTATTCCTCCCCCTCGTCGCCCCCGCCCCCTCCTTTGGGCCGCTCTGGGCGAGGGCCTCAGCTGCCAGCCTCTTGCCGAGAGCTCTTGAGTGATAAACCCATTAGCGATCTGGGGCTCTCAAGGAGTCTGCTTGGCCACACAGCCGCCCTAATGCATTTAAACACGGTGGTTTCGAGAGCCGGAGAGGGGACGCTGTTGTCGTGGGGGGCTGGGGGCAGAGAGGCGGAGGCGCGGAAAGGGCTCTTGTCACAAACATTTCCCCTCTTCCTAATGATGCGGGTAGCAATGGAGCCGGAGGGTGTTGAGAAGCCGGCCTGCTTCCTCTCGACCCCTCTTTCCTTGCTTCTCAGAGGCAGCCTAAATCCCCTCTCCAGCGCCCCACTCCGTGCAAGCAGGCCTCCCCCCTCCCCCCCTATTCTGATTTGTGCCTCATTTTTAAAATCTGGAAACCCCTGTTCCTGAAAGATGGCTTCCCTAATTTGAGATGATTTATTATTTATTTAATTTAATTTAATCTATACCCCACCCTCCCCGCGAAGGCAGGCTCCGGGCGTCTTACGCAGTCTGACACATGAAGAACACTTAAAATCTACATGAAATCATCTAAAAAACAGTTCAATTAAAACAGTGCAGTGTCGTAAAGTGCTAGCGATCATTATTTAATTGCTTCGCGATGGCGTACAACACGAGTGCCTACAACGGTCTAACTAGATATTCCGCTGAATGATCTTCCTGATATAAGCGGTGGCACGGGCTGTAGATGTCAAAGCAGGGGGCCAGGGCTCTGTAATTTGGATTGCTGGGGGTAATCGTGACAGCGGTGGCGGTGTGAAGGACATATGGCCAGTTACCACGAGGATTCAGTGGGATTTGGATGGCTTCACAGGCAGCAAAACCGTTTCCGGTTCCATCCCAATGGATTCCATAAATGAAGGGTTCCCAAATCCAGCTTGTAGTTCATGCATCTCTTGGGGGACCCAGCGGAGAGACCCACTGCCCATCCAGATGAATTTTTTATCATTGTTCCTGCTGGAGACGGCTGTGGGGATTTGGAAAAGGAAGGAACCCTGTCTGAGATGAGCACGGGGACAGATTATGTTGCAAGATGGAGAGAACCGGAGAATCTGGATCTTTGCCCTTTTGCCTGATCTCAGCTGCCCGTGCAGGCAGACGTGGTACATAGGGATGCCAGCCTCCAGGTGGGACCTGGGGATCTCCTGGAATCGCCACTCATCTTCAGGTTACAGAGATCAGTTCCCCTGGACAAAAGGGCTGCTTCGGTGGGTGGACTGCACGGCATCCTATCTCACTGAGATCTCTTGTCTTCCCCGGGCGCCACCCCCAAATCTCCAGGAGTTTCCCAACCTGGAGCTGGCAACCCTACCCACCCCCTCACTGAGGCCAGTGGGACCTGTCAACCCTAAATGGCACGCATGTTGAGAAGTCTTCCTCAGCAATGCACTTCCTCCTTACGAGCTGCCCAAGAAGAACATCACTGCATTCCTTTACCTAGGGAGCCCTCAGTGGCTTTTAGCCGTCGCACCAACCTCCAGCCTCATCTCACACCTATTTGCATGCCCAGCAACCTGTGTACTTCCCACTTAGGAAATGGCATAGAAACGAAAGGTCAAGAAAGGGAGTGGTATACAGAGGGTGGGCCAATCAAGCGAGGGGATTGTCTGGAAACACAGAAGAATGACGGGCAGCCGTGTTAGTCTGTCTGCAGCAGAAGGAAAGAGCCAAGAGTCCAGTAGCACCTTAAAGACGAACAAGATTTGTGGCAGGGGAGGAGCTTTCGTGAGTCTTCCGAAGAAGAAGAAGTGAGCAGTGACTCAAGAAAGTTCATATCCAGCCACATATTTTGTTAGTCTTTAAGGCGCTTCTGGACTCTGGCTCTTTTCTAGTTCATTCCGTGTGAGCTGAGGTGAGAGCGTCAAGAAATCTCTTGAGAGCAGAAGCAGAGACTGAGTGAAAGAGAGGAGGGGCGAGACTTACAGGGGACAGAAGCTGGGGTTCTAATTTTCTCACCTGTTCAGCCACAGGCCATTTCCCCCCCTGGCCACGTTTGGCAGGCATCTCACTAGTTGCAGAGAATCCCAAGAAGTTCTGCCAGCAGTCCAGTGTGGCTGCAAAGTATCTGAGCACCAATGTATTCTAACTCAAAATGCAGCATGCCATGTTTCTGTAATGCCTTCTCTGCTAGGATAAATGTTGGCATTTGGGCTAGATGACGTCAAACCAGTTCAGTAATCTTTTATTTGGGGGCTGTACGGTTTTTAAATTTTTAATTCCTTGTTCCCAAGAGTGTTCCTTCCCCTCTTGAACTGGGGAAAACAAGACAGGCAATTAGATTAATATCTTACGTTTCGGAAAGCGAGGCAGGAACATGTGGATCAGTTCGCCGTGGGCACGAGTAGGCAGCAGAGGGCGCTCGGTGGTGCGAGTTTTGTACGGATGCATGGCGATTTCGAGGAGGGGACTGGACGGGGGAATCCGTTTTCCCGACTGCTGCATTCTAGTAGGGTCTTTGCTGGAATGCGCTCACCTCTGGGGTGGGGTGGACTGCAAACGGGGGTAGACTCTGCTGAGTGTATGTGGCTCAGGACGAGACGTACCAAAAAGATGCATATCGATCAAAAGGGTTCCCCCACCCTCTTAGTAAGCCTCCCAGAGCTCTTTTCTTGGTTGACTCATGAATCCCAGGGACCCTGCATGTCAGACCGAGGAATCCCTCTGCGTTGCAGAGTTTGCTGCTACATCACCTTCGGTGCATGCTCGGTTCGCACAAACACAGAACAGGCCTGTGGGGTGTCACTGTTTGAGCAGAGTGCTTGCCCTACAACAGATACAGCGTCTCCCCCCCACACTTCTATCAGCAACATTCTAATGCACATGAACCTCTGCCTTACGCAGAATCAGACCATGGGTCCAGCATGGTCAGTACTGTCTACTCAAACTGGCAGCAGCTGTCCAGGGTCTCAGGCTGAGATCTTTCCCATCACCTCCTGCCTGGTCCTTTTAACTGGAGATGCCGGGGATTGAACCGGGGACCTTCTGCATGCCAAGCAGGTGCTCCACCACTGAGCCATGAACATTCCCCAATAACTCTGCTAACAAAGCAGTTGAATGCCATCTACTGAATCTGAATTTTGAGTGATCGAGCTCGGTATTGTCTACTTGGACTGGCAGCAGCTCTCCAGGGTCTCAGGTTGAGGTCTTTCCCATCACCTACTGCCTGGCCCTTTTTAACTGGAGATGCCAGGGATTGAACCTGGGACCTTCTGTATGCCAAGCAGAGGCTCTACCAATGAGCCAGGCCCCCTCCCTGAAGGGGAGGAATAGGGGAAGCTGGGTAATAGGTGGGCCAGCAGTCCATCCTTATTGACTTCCCATTGGTCAGCTTCTGAAGATACCCGGAGTTCCTGGCAACGTGATTTGAAACCTCGCTGGCCTAGGAGCACAGAAGAAAATAAGATTCTGCTTGAAAGTTATTATTATCTGATCGTGTTTGACTCCAGATCCCTGAACTCAGACTCAGCTGGGATTCTTTCCTTGTATGTGCAGCTAACCCTGAGAAAGCAGTGTCCCTGAGCATGTGCAGAGTTTTCTTCCCTGACTACAAGAGTCGTCGCTGGCAGCCCCTGCTGCCCCTGTAATTGACTCATGCCCAAGGAGGCAAAGACTGGAGGTCTGCTAGGGCTTACTGATTTCCTTTAAGAGATCTGCAAGGTCTAATTCTGACTTGTCACCGATTTGATCTTTGCGCCTTTTGGCAGTTCTACCCACAGAGTCCCAGTTCTCCCTGAAGCGGTCCGTCTGTGTGGGGGCTGTGCCACTCCGGACAGCAGTGGGAGCCCGTGTGACTGACACTTCCACCATACAAACATTAGATCCCCTGTATGCAGAAAGCTAGTGTATCAGGGACATGGCAAGACCAGATCCATTTCCTCCATCCCAGTTTTTTGAGTTGGGAATGACATTTCGAGAGTACAGAGGAACATACAATCCTGCAGTCTGAAGTCCTGCCCGTTGGCTGCTGTCCAAAAGAATTAGGCCTTATTTGAAAGTACAGGGCCTGCCGGTTATCAACTCTGCAAGATGGCGGCGAGTTAACAGCACCCCGCAACTCACTCCTGAATTATTGCTTTTTCGGAGGCTTATCTGCTCTTTTTACCTTCTGACAGCACACAGAGGAACGTAAGAAACCTTTCCCTTGCTTGACAAGCTAAGAGTGAATGACTTTATCTTGTTTTGTGGTTTTTATATTGCCTGAAAAGTCAGAGAAAGATCCCTTCTACATACACTTCTGCAAAGTAAACGCCCAGTCTTCACAGGGCTTGCTTTGATCCAGGTATTCTCTCTCCCTCCCCCAGGAGGGTTTCAGATTCCAGGGGGGGGGGGATGGTTTCACACCCTCCTTGGGGGGCATTTTAGGGGCACATTCCTCCTGCCCCTCTGGGATTTCCTAGGGGTTTTTTGTGTGTGTGCATATGGAAACATGCAAATGGAGACATGCAAATGAATTCTTTGCAGCCGGCCTTTTCTTGTCTTTTCTTTACCCTGCCGGGGTGTGTGGAAAGGGGCTGGGAGATTTAAAGCTCTTGGATGAGGTCCAGGGTTTCCAAAAGAACATGGGGTCTGAAATTCCCTGGCATGTCTATAAAAACAGAGCGGTGTCACCGGCTGGGGTGTGCTCGCGTATCCATGCCTCCACCGCAAGGGGATAATAAAACGCTGCCCTTCTTTGGGTCACCCTGCCGCTGGGCCCCTCTCCGAACACTTTGGGAATGAATGAGCTCACGGGCAACTCAAGTCCTGCTCACAGGCCTGGCCGAAGGGAGCAAGGTTTAGAAGGAAGAAAACCGGGCTGTGTACAAGCTGCAGTTTTTAGCTTCCTGCGACCCTTGGCCTTTTGAAAAGCGGCAAGACTCTGGTCCTCGTGTTTGCAGATGTGTGGGGAAATGCTCAGTATGGTCCTTGGAGATCAGAGATGTTGCTAAATGAGATAGAGACAGAGCTGAGTACATTCTTTGCCCAGGCCCAGAATAAATTATGCAAAATAATACAGATCTTTTTGTTGTTGTCGTTCAATAAATGTCTTTTTTTCAAATAATACAAACTGCAAATAGCTGCGGTTAAATTATTCAGCTTACTCGTAGAAAAAGGCAGTGTCTGCTCCTCTCCGAAACACAAGGAAATCTTATTTAACCACCTCCTTCCGGCCTCTCAGAATTCAGCAGGCCTTTTCCGTACACTTTCAAGCTAGTCTCTGCGACCGTGAGGCCTAGAAACTTGACTTTTGGAAGCAGCTGAGCTATCAAGAAGTGGAATCCTGCCCTCAGTAGCACATTTGGTGCTGCGGCAGAATACACAGCACTGTTTCTGTCACGCTCAGAGGCTTCCAGTACTTCTTCACCCATCGTGGCATGAACTTGTGGAACTCACCGCTACAGGGTCTAGTAATGGCCTCTGTCTTTGACAGTTTTAAAAGCCGGTTAGACAAATGCATAGAAGAGAAGTGTCTGTTAGCCGCGGTGGCCGAAGGCAACCTCCATGTCCAAAGGCACTGTATTTCAGCCTCAGTTGCTGCAGACAAAAGTGAAGGGGGAGGGGAGGCTCTTAGCCGAGCCAGTGTGGTATCGTGGACTAGTGCTGCAGGTTCAAATCCCCACACTATCATAGAAGCTTGTTGGGCAGCCTTGGGCCAGTCACATGTTCTTCGTCTGACCTACCTCACAGGGTTGTTGGGGGAATAAAATGGAGGAGAGGAGAACAATATACGCTGCTTTGGGTCCCGACTGGGGTATAAATGAACCCGATAAATATCTAATTTCAAGGGTATCTAGCTGGGTGCTGTATGAAACAGCAAGCCGGACTCAGCGGACCTTCGGTTTCTTCTCGCAGGGCTGCTGTTATGTTTTTAACGGTTTTTACTGTTGGACGCAAACCGTGTGAAACTAGAGATGGAGTTCTTCTCTCACGCTGTGACTTTCCTGGGGCATCCGGACAAGCCCTGCTGGGCGAGCGAAACAGCCTGGACTGGTCTACTCATGCCCCCGGTGCCAGTCGGCATCAGCGGCAGCCCACCTGGCTGAACGAGACCCGTCAGCCAAAATCAGGAGAGCTGCCCAGCACCCAGCAGGCCAAAACCCATGGGCAACATGGCCGCCTGGGGAATGGATCACACACCGCAGGGGCCTTTCTGACGGCTGTCCCCAGGCTGGCCTTGCTGTGGATGCTCTCCCCCCGCTGATTTTGTAGGCCTCTCCTGAAGGAAGAGTTGGGCACATTCTCCTTTTCGTTCTCTCTCCGTCTCCCGCATGTGGGTGGTGGAGTGTTCCTGTGACTCACCAGTGGGTTACCTCTCCAGCTACCTGAGAGCGAGGCTTGCCCTCATTTTTCAGTGTGTGGAGTTGCTTGGAGTGTTGTGAGAAGACTCCAGGGTTCGGGAAGGGAAGGAGACGACCAGGCCAAGTCTGTCTGTCTGTCATCTATCAATCTATCTATCCATCCATCATCTATCTATCTATCTATCTATCTATCTATCTATCTATCTATCTATCTATCCATCCATCCATCCATCCATCCATCCATCCATCCATCCATCCATCCATCCATCCATCCATCCATCCATCCATCCATCCATCCATCCATCCATCCATCCATCCATCCATCCATCCATCCATCCATCCATCCATCCATCCATCCATCCATCCATCCATCCATCCATCCATCCATCCATCCATCCATCCATCCATCCATCCATCCATCCATCCATCCATCCATCCATCCATCCATCCATCCATCCATCCATCCATCCATCCATCCATCCATCCATCCATCCATCCATATCTATCAGTTATCCATCTATCTGTATCTGTCTATCCATCATCTGTCTCTGTCTGTCTGTCTTATCATCTATCACCTATCATCTTTTTATCATATCTATCCATTGTCTGTCAGTCAAATCAATCCATTGTCTGTCTGTATGTCTATCAGTCATCTATCTATATCTATCTATCATCCGTCTATCTGTCTGTATCATCCTTTTATCATATCTATCCATTGTCTGTCTGACTGTCAATCAAATCAGTCCATTGTCTGTCTGTATGTCTATCCGTCATCTATCTTTATCTATCTATCTATCTATCTATCTATCTATCTATCTATCTATCTATCTATCTATCTTCCATCCATCCATCCATCCATCCATCCATCCATCCATCATCTGTCTGTCTGTCTGTCTGTCTGTCTTATACCCCGCTCTCTCTCCCCCGCTAACAGGATTTAAAATACACCAATATAAACAATACAAAGTTACAGTAAATAATTTTAAAAATATAAAACGGTTAAAAATCTATCCCCATTAAATATCTATCCCCTTTAAAAATCTATCCACTCTCAAGAAGGGTAGGATACGTGGATGGTGAAGATACAGCTGAAGTCTACCAGCTGCCTGGTGGATCGCAATCACTCAAAGGCCGCCTAGGGAGGTCCGGCATGGCACGCACCTCTTCGGGCAGCTGGTTCCACAGGACAGGGGCCACTACTGAGAAGGCCCTCGCCTTCGTTGACACAAGGCGGGCAGTTCGTGAACCAGGAACCTGGAAGAAATGCTGAGAAGCACCTCATGGTGTGAGGCCCCCAGAGCTCGCGGTGGATGCTTGGTAGAGGGTAGAGAGAGATCACATTTGGGATGTACGAATCCGCCCTTTCTTGTTTTCAGATGTGGTCATCAGGAGGCCATTTTGTTTTCGTTGTTTCGTCTTCCCATGTCATACATTTGACGACATCGTTTCTAGATTTATCAGCTGTTTGTAGGTGTGGACAGTGAAATCAGCGCCAAAAAGGGCATGCATTTAGTGGGGGAACTTTGGAATTGAGGAGTGTAAAGGTTTGATTGGCGCAAGGGAAAGGTGGGAACGAGATGAAACCTCTGGAGCTGGGATATGAAACCCCGTAAATCACAACATTTCCCAGCACTCGAATGAGCTTCCTTTTGCTTCTTTGTCATCTGAAGGGTCTTGTCTCCCCTGTAAAGGACGGCCAGGCCTTGGGCTTGGCCCAGAGGTTTTAGCTGCCCCCTTAGCATCTCCAAGATGCAGAGCTGGATCATGGCATGAGTGCTCAGAAGCAGGAGCTCTACCCTGTAGGATCAGGGCCTCTCAGGAGGGAGTAGGTTTGCCAGTCCCCAGGTGGGGGCGGGGGCAGTGTTCCCTCTAAGCTGAGTCAGTGTGAGCTAGCTCACAGTTTTTTAGCCTCCGGCTCACACATTTTTATCTCGGCTCAGGGAGGAGGGCTCCAGAGCAAACGAATGTCTGCAGCAGCCAAGTCGCTCGCTCACAACTTGAACGCCAGGAGCTCACAAAGTAGAATTTTTGCTCACACGACTCCGCAGCATAGAATTGGGTGGGGGATCCCCCAGTTTTGTGGGTTCCAGCCTGCCACCGGCCAGCTGGCCAGCGGGGGAAATCTCAACCCCAAACAGACGTCCCCAGGCAATGTCTGGAAATGACCTCATCACGTCAGTGACGTTGGGGCGACACTCTGCTTTTTTGTAGCTGTTTTTACCATAGAGTCTTGCCCAAAAAAACAGAGTGTCACCCCGAAGTTGCTGACGTGATGATGTCACTTCCTGAATTGACGTCAGCGCACCACTGACTTCCCCACCCATGCCTGGAATGCCCCCAAATCCCCCCGCCGGCAGGAGGAAAGCACCTGGCAACCCTAGGAGAGAGAAAAAGAGGACTTGCATCTATACAGGGCCGAGGGGCAGGCGAAGGTCATCGACTAGATGTCTAGAAACGTTAAGAGCCCTGCCAGACAGGACCATCTAGTCCAGCAACCAGCTTCCAACAGTCGCTAGGCAGAGGTTTCTAGGAAACCCTCAAGCATGCCATGAAAATAACAGGCTTCCCCCTTTATCCACCCCCACCATAGCCATACTGCCTCTTTGCATGGAGGCAGTAGTGGCCAATCTCCGAACTTCTGGGAAACCACAACAATCCTGTTCTGCTGTTTGTCCAGCAGTGTTGGCCATTCAGAGGTATACTGCCCCTGCGCAGGGAGGTTCCATTTAGCCAGGGCTCTTTTTGTAGATAAGTCCAGCAGGAACTCATTAGCATATTAGGCCACACCCATGACAGCACAGCTCATTGGCATATTAGGCCGCACACCCCATGTTACCAGACGTGTGCTCACCCAGCCACACCTACCTTTTGCTTCTTATTCTGCTTACCTTGTTTGTTGTCAAAACCCAGGGCTTTTTTGTAGCAGGAACTCCTTTGCATGTTAGGCCACACACCCCTAATGTAGCCAATCCGAATGAGTTCCTGCTGTTGGGTGTGGCCTATTATGCTAATGAGTTCCTGCTGGGCGTGGCCAACTCGGGAGCCAGCCGGAACTCCGTTCCTGTGCGTTCCTGCCCAAAAATAGCCCTGCATTTAGCTATCTTGGTTAATAGGTGAGTGGCACATAGCGTTATTGTTGGCCCCAGGCTCCTGAAATTGTGTTTTCAAGCCAAGTAAGCTGTTGCCAACCTGCTTGCCTCCTACCTGTTACGAGGAGCAAAGCAGGGCACAAAAAACACAAGTTCTGGTTCGGTTTTTTGGACGCACCTGTTTAAATTTCACCCTGTCGGGTCCAGCCCTCTACTTTCGATCCCATCTCTTTGGAGGCGCATCTTAACATTCCTTAAAAAAAAAAAAGACTTTCCCCCTGTGTTCAAAGGGGTCTTGTGTTACGCCTTTTCTTCTAGCCGGGCGTGCAATCTGATCCGTGTCCCCGAGGGGTGTCCGGAGAACCCCTCCTCACTCTTTCCGAGCAGCTGTTAAAAGGGACCGAGGCTCTGTGTCTGTCTGTGCGGGGAGGGTGTGTCATGTTCAGTGAGGGTAAGCATGGAGTGGCAGAGAGAGAGAGAGAGATGCACATAATGAGTTTTGACATTATCTTCTCCGCCCCTTTCAACATCTTGAGTTCACAAATGAGAAGCGGGGCGGGCAGGGGGGATGGTTGGTTGGTTGGAGAGGCAAGGGAGGAGGCAATTTCCCTTTCACTCTCTTTGAGGCAGGCAGTGAGAGGCGATACAGCACGGCCGGTCCTTCGCTTCCGCCACCCTCTCCGTGGAGATGCTCACAGGTGTCCGTAGCTCCGGAGGTATCTTCGAAGGCGATGGATGACCACAGGTTGCTGCCTCCTATTTGCATGAGAACAGCTCCCTAGAGAAACACCCCGAAGATACCTCCCCTTTCCACGGTCTTCTCTCGCCTTTGTTTTTACTGCCTCTCCGTCTCTCGGGCTCTCACTTGGAGTGCCTCCGTGCGAAGGAGGAGGAGACCCCCGGCGAT
>NW_015166420.1:1046557-1058350 GCF_001447785.1 Gekko japonicus
CTGAGCTGTTTCTCTCTTTTGGGGAGGGAGGAGACCAGTGTCTGGGAGAGCGAGGCAGCGAGAAAGGATGGAGCTACCTGCTGATGGGAGAGGGACAGCTCCCACCGGGGATGCGCCGAGAGGAAGCCCACAGCAGTGGCTCGGGGATGACAGAGGACAATAACCTTTCCTTCCTTCCTTTCCCACCACCCCGCACTGCTGGGGGCACAGGAAACTTGGCCGTGGGGGAGATGCTCCGGCGCTTTTGATTCCCGGCTTGTGCGGCGCTTGGACCCCTTCCATTGTCAGGACGCCGGACTCCCCCGGTCTTCACCTTTTGTTGCCGGTGCATTGGGAGGGGGGCAGGGAAGCATATATTTTCTACGCCGATCTCCGAGCGTGTACGTTTGGCTCTCCGGGAAGGTCCGGTGTGGCAGAAGGAGAAGGAGGTGGCGGTGGATTTGGAGGATCCCAGCTGATGCCAAATCGGGGGACGGAGTCACTGCAGCCCCCTCTTCGCCTGTCCCCGGGGAAGGGGGCCGAGGGGGGACACGGAGGAGAGCGGGAGGCTGGAGGCAGCTGCTGTCGAGGAAACTGCAGCTGAGCCCCCCCCCCCCCATGGACTTCAGCATTCTTTGGGAAGGGAAAGCAGAGCTTGGTCTTCTGGCTGAGCCCGGAGGTGACAGGAGAGTGTGTTCACCAGCTCTCGGGATTAAGTTTGAGGGTTATCTACGAGGGTCTGTTTCTCTTCTGCACCTCTCTTGCATAGACTCTCTCGTAGTCCGAGGAACGCATGGGCTGAAGCGACTCATTCCAGGAGCAGAGACCACCCGGCAACCGAGTTGACAGTTTAATAACGAGGGCCACGCCTTTTGAGAGCGACCGAAGACTCAATTAGTGCTCACCGTTCTTGGAGGGCTCTGCCTGTCGTCCCCATCCCCCCCCCCCCCCGCCACTATTATTCTTTCCACAGCTGCATGCAAGGAAAACCAGTCTTGAAATCCGGATTATAGTTCCTTTTTCCGGGAGAGCCGTGGCTAGCGGGAGTTGTTCCTTCTTAGGTCGGTCAACTGGGCTGCCTCCCTCTGATCTCGTGGTGGGCGTGGAGAGCATCTTGGGAGTTGGTGGGATTTGGGGGCTTCCTTTCGTCCCGTGGCAGAAACAGCTGGATTGGCTTGTCGATATGGGACCCTTGCGTCTGTGACTTGCTTGGAAAGGTGTGCGGAGTCCCCTGCGGAGCGGGCCATTGGTAGAACACTGATCCCTCTCGCCCCTGGAGTTTCTTCTCTTGGTTTCCAATGACAGCCTCAGGATGGGGCGTGCACCGTCAGAGCTTTCCTCCTGAAAACTGAGGGGCCCCCCGTGCACGCCGGCTGGGGGATGGCCGTGCCGGAGACCACTTAGCAAATTGCTGCTTTGGAAACAGGCGGGTGTGGGGGCGGGGCTTCTGCATGCCCGGAGGAACCGCTGCCCTGGATCTACCCGTGGGGGCCTGGGCCCCGGTCAGCGGCATGACCGCTTGCCAGTATCCTATGGGGCCAGGCTCCTTGGAGCGGGACCGGATGTACCAGCACAAAGTCTCCTTGGTGGTCCGCTACTTCATGATCCCTTGCAACATCTGTCTTATCCTCCTGGCCACCTCCACGCTCGGTTTTGCAGTCCTGCTTTTTCTCAACAACTGTAGGTGTCTCCCTTGGCACGTGGGTGGCTGTGGTGGTGGGAAAAATAGGCTGGGAGGTGGGGCAGATGGGAGGGGCTTAGGGCAAAGTGGGTGTGGCTTGAAGGGAGGTTTTTTTGTTAACCCCTTCTCTCACTTTTAGACTAATCGGGCAGCTGCGGTTCCACAAGGGCTTTGTATACTTGGCGCTTGCTTCTTTTTAAAAAACAAAATATATATCAATAATCGACATGCTTGCATACACAGCTGAGTTCTCCCATCTGGGTGCATTATGCAAATTATCTTCTATGTTCTGCAAATCCATGGAAGCAAGGAATTATGCAGGGAACTTAAGTCTTACCCAGTAGTCACACTGTTTAGGACTGCTGGTGGCTATGAGCTGTGATAGTGAATAGAACTTCCATGTGCAGAGGCAATATAACTTTGTATGTATTGGATGCTGGGGTGGGGGAAATGGGGAAGTGCTGTTGCTTCTGTACCCTGAGCTCCCTTGGGGCACCCAGCTGGACATGGTTAGAAACAAGATACTGGATTAGGTGGACCTTTGCTGTGATCCTGCAAAGCGGTTAGAATATCCTTATAAAGGTTTAGGTTTAGATGTCAAATATGGCTTTGTGTAGGTATTAGCTAAATGGAACCTCCATGTTCAAATGCAGTCTGTCTTTGAACCCCAGATACTGGGGACAAACAACTGGCCTGTCGCCTTGAGTGATCCTAAATTTTGCCCATGACCAAAGCTTCCTCTAAGCTGTGGAGTACCGTGAGCAAAAATTCTACTTTCTGAGCAACTGGCATTAAAGTTGTGAGCAAGCAATTTGGCTACTGCATAAATTAGTTTGCTTGGGAGCCATCCTTCCTGAGCTAAAACCAAAATCTGTGAGCCGGAGGCTAAAAAACTGTGAGCTAGATCACACTGGCTCAGCTTAGAGAGAACACTGTCCACGTCCTAGGGTTGGAGGAACAAAGTAGATCTAAAGAGATCCGGGATGTAATAAAAGTTAGTACTGCAGAGCGTGGAAGCTGTCTGAGTTTCACACAACCCTTTGTCATCCGATGATGAGCAATGCTGTGTAACTCCAGCAACAGCCTTGCGTTATTCTGCAGAATATCATTCAATCCGCTTTGCCATCTCGTACATGTCTGGCAACTTTAGACCCCAGGAGATGAGTCCTCTGTGACACAGCGAATGCATTTCAGGACTGAACAGATCTCGTTCAACTGTTGTTAAATCCCGGTTTGGAATCCCGGACAGAAACAAACCGCAGTTCGTTTCTAAAAGGCCTAGCTCAGCTGCTGTGAAAATGGCAGCTCTAAACCAGGAAGTCTTCAGTCTCACGGCATGAAGTGACAGAGAAAGGGAGGACACAAGCTAGAGGACTTCCTGACTCATTCTCATCGTGGACGTAACAGTGTTTTCTGTGTGTTTCTAGAGTACAGTCCCCGTGTTCTGTTGGAAACCATTTGGAGCAGAGAAATGGCAGGGAAGGTTCAAGCATTTCCCCTCCCTTCCGCCACTCCCAGTTTCCCCCTCCAAAAGCATCATGCCTTACAAGCACAGAAGGGTTGCCAGGCCTGGGTTGGGAAGTCTTGGAGATTCGGGGGTGGAGCCTGAGGAGGGGAGGGCAGGGTTTGGGGAGGGGAGGGACTTGATTGACACATGGAATTCACTGCCACAGGAGGTGGTGGCGGCTACAAGCATGGGCGGCTTCAAGAGGGAATTGAATCAGATTCAACAGATAAACATCTGGAGCAGAGGTCCATCAGTGGCTATTAGCCACGAGGCATAGATTGGAACTCTGGGGCAAGGGATGCTCTGTATTCTTGGTGCTGGGGGGGGCGGCAACAGTGGGAGGGCTTCTAGTGTCCTGGCCCCACTGCTGGACCTCCTGATGGCACCTGGTATTTTTGGCCACTGTGTCACACAGAGTGTTGGACTGGATGGGCCATTGGCCTGATCCAACAGTGGCTTCTCTTATGTTCTTATGTCTGGGGCAAGGGATGCTCTGTATTCTTGGTGCTGGGGGGGGCGGCAACAGTGGGAGGGCTTCTAGTGTCCTGGCCCCACTGCTGGACCTCCTGATGGCACCTGGTATTTTTGGCCACTGTGTCACACAGAGTGTTGGACTGGATGGGCCATTGGCCTGATCCAACAGTGGCTTCTCTTGTGTCCTTTTTATGTTCTTATCAGGATACAGTGCCCCAGAGTTTACCCTCCCAAGCAACCACTTCCTCCAACAGAAGAAATGTCAGAGACACTTTAGGCTGGTCCTGAATTAGGCAGGGGGTTGGGCTAGATGGTATGCCAACCTAGCAGTTCGAAAGCAAGAAATTGCAAGTAGATAAATAGGTACCACTTTGGTGGGAAGGTAACAGCATTCCGTGCGCCTCGGTGTTTAGTCATGCCAGCCACATGACCACGGAAACGTCTTCATTTGGCCATCCGTGCTCCCTGGCTGATGCGAAAGGTGCTCTCTGTCCCCCAGAAAGCAGTTATCCTGTGAACAAACCTCTCTGTGGTTTGAGGTGGGGCAGAGGTCGCACGCTTTGGTCTGAACAGCCCTTCCGCCTGCCTCTTCGAAAAGATAGCAAGTGGCACTCTTCTTCGTGTGCTTAGAAGACCCCCATCTCCATTCAGACGTCATGTGGCCTGTGGGTGGCATTGAAATTAGGGTCCTCTACCCTCTGTGCTCCCCGACTGCTGCGAAAGGTGCTCTCTGTCCCCCAGAAAGCAGTTATCCTGTGAACAAACGTCTCTGTGGTTTGAGGTGGGGCAGAGGTCGCACGCTTTGGTCTGAATAGCCCTTCCGCCTGCCTCTTCGAAAAGAAAGCAAACGGTACTCTTCGCGTGCTTAGAAGACCCGCGTCTTCATTCAGACTTCATGTGGTCTGTGGGTGGCATTGAAATTAGGGTCCTCTTCTGGCTCAGATTCGAGGTCCGCCCCAGGGGATGTGTGTCTCTCTCCTGAAGCTATTGCAGACGGCTCCTTGACTGTTTTCTGGTTTCTCTAAATCCCCAGGGGTGTAGCTTCTGCTCAATATAGAAAGTGGTGGGGTGTGGCTGAGAGGAGGAATGTGTAGGAGACATTTCTCTGGGGGCCCAGCTAAGATATGGGATGCTGTGTGTGTGTTTGTGTGTGCGTGTGGTTTGAGAGAGGCAGATGCGCCAACTTACAGCTGTAGCAGTGACTACAGCTTTGGAAGGGTTCACAGAATCATAGAATGTTAGAGTTGGAAGGGACCTTCCAGGTCATCTAGTCCAACCGCCCTGCACTGTGCAGGAGCATAGCCGAAATGTTCAACATGTTCATCCAGCCTCTACTTAAAAATGTCCAGCGAAGGAGCATCCACCGCCTCCCGAGGCAGTCTGTTCCACTGCTCAACCGCCAACTTACAGCTGTAGCAGTGACAACAGCTTTGGACGGTTTCACAGAATCATAGAATCATCGAATGTTAGAGTTGGAAGGGACCTTCCAGGTCATCTAGTCCAACCGCCCTGCACTCTGCAGGAGCATAGCCAAAAGACAGCCCTACAACATGTTCATCCAGCCTCCGCTTGAAAACATCCAGCGAAGGAGCCTCCACCGCCTCCCGAGGCAGTCTGTTCCACTGCTCAACCACTCTTACAGTTAGGAAGTTTCTCCTGATATTTAGCTGGTGACGACTTGGAATTTCCACCCATTCTAGTCTTGCAATCTGGAGATCTGCTCCATCTTCTACATGTAAAGGTAAAGGTTGAGGTTTCCCTTGCTCGAAAGCTAGTCGAGTCCGACTCTAGGGTTGCGGTGCTCATCTCAGTTTCAAAGCTGAAGAGCCAGCGCTGTCCGAAGACATTTCTGTGGTCATGTGGCCGGCATGACTAAACGCTGAGCCTGACGGAGCGCTGTTACCTTCCCACTGAGGCGGTACCTATTTATCTACTTGCAATTTCTTGCTTTCGAACTGGGAGATGCGGCAACTCAGGTCTTGAACTGCTGAACTACTGACCTACCGCAGCCTGCAGTTCAGCGTCTTAACCACTTGAGCCACCGCAGCTCCATCTTCTCCATGAGAGCCCTTCAAATACTTGAAGACTGCAATCCTGTCCCCTCTAAGCCTTCTCCTTTCCCAGGCTATACAGACCTGACTCTTTCAGCCTTTCCTCATGAGACTTGGATTCCAACCCTCTCACCATTGCCCTCTTCTGGACACGCTCGAGCTTGTCAGCATCCTTCCTAAAATGTGGATGCTGTTCAACGTGCATTGCGCGTACATTGCGCCATGTGAAAGCTCGTCTTGCATCGTACAACAGTGGGTGCAAGTTCACAGATAAGGTGGTGTGTGCTTTGTGTTGAGTTTTGAGTTCTTGTTGCCCTCCCCCCAACAGCCATGGTCATCCAAATCTTCCACTGGAAATGAAGCCCACAAATTCTTTGACCTGTATAAATTATGCAAATTCAATCTATGGCATGTATTTGCTTAATTCATTGCTGTATGCATTTTTAATTCTTCTGCGGTTGGTCGTGGGGAAAACCACCCCGTTATCACTGGAAATACCACCCGGCTTGATTATTGTAGGTCTCACCAGGTATTTCGCCTTTAGATATATATATATTTTACCCTCATGAGGACTAGAGCCTTGGTAAGATGGCTTAGTTGGTCTGCAGACTAGCAGTGTCTGGAACTGGAAGCATTGATCTTTTTGGTGTAGTGGTTAAGTGTGCGGACTCTAATCTGGAAGAACCGGGTTTGATTCCCCACTCCTCCACTTGCACCTGCTGGATGACCTTGGGCAAGCCATAGTCCTGGCACAGCTGTTCTTGAAAAAAGAGCAGTTTCTGTCAGAGTTCTCTCACAGGGTGTCTGTTGTGGGGAGGGAAAGGAGTTTGTAAGCCGCTCTGAGACTCCAAGTGAAGGGCGGGGTATAAATCCAATCTCCTCCTCTTCTTCTTCTTCTTCTTCTTCTTCTTCTTCTTCTTCTTCTTCTTCTTCTTCTTCTTCTTCTTCTTCTTCTTCTTCTTCTTCTTCTTCTTCTTCTTCTCTGTTCTGTCCTCTTAGCAAGGCTGCAGAGGTGTTACGTGGTTGTATTTTAGACTCATGCAGTATAACTATTAACATGGGAAATAACCCTTTTTCTGTCGCTCATAATCCTACATCGTGCCCCAGCATCGGTTGGTATATCCAGCGAAATCTAGCATCTCTGTTTTCCTGGGTTGTACCAGTTTGGGTTTCAAGTGAGAAAACCCGTGTTTGAGAAAGAAAAATGTCAACTCTGCCCAGGGTGATTCTGCCCAGCTTTCTCCTTGACATGGTGGCTTCAGGGACGGTCGTAGCCCATGGGCAACCGGGGCCGCTGACCCGGGCCCTGCACTTGGAGGGGTTCCAGCCCCCCACAGCCCTTCCCCCCAATGGGGACAAGAAGGGGGGGGGCGTCTGCTGTCCCTTGCACCAGCCCCATTCCGGGCTTGGGCAGCTGGATTCCAGCGGCAACTGTTGCTCCCGCATGCAGCGTTGCCAACCTCCAGGTGGCACCTGGAGACCTCCCGTTAGTGCAATTAATCTCCAGACAACCAGGATCAGTTCCCTGGGAGGAAATGGCTGCTTGGGGGGGAGGGCTCTATGACTTTATGCCCTGCTGGCGCCCCTCCCCAAACCCCGCCCTCCCCAGCAATGCTTCCTCTAAGCTGCAGAGTCCTGTGAGCAGAAATTCTACTTTGTGAGCGACTGGCATTCAAGTTGAGAGTGAGGGATTTGGCTACTGCACAAATTAGTTTGCTCTGTGAGCTAGCTCACACTGACTCGGCTTAGAGGGAACACTGCTCCCCAGGCTCCCCCCCCCCCCCCAAATCTCCAGGTACTCCCCAACTCGGAGCTGGCACGGGGTCAGGGCCAGTGTTCCCTCTAAGCTGAGTTAGTGTGAGCCAGCTCACAGTTTTTTAGCCTTCGGCTCACACATTTTTGTCCTAGCTCAGGGAGGATGGCTCCAGAGCAAACTAATTTATGTAGCAGCCAAATCGCTTGCTCACAACTTTAAAGTAGAATTTTTGCTCACAAGACTCCACAGCTTAGAGGGAGCATTGGTCAGAGCCTCTCTTCTCTTGGCCCCAGCAGAGGGCGGTCGGGGCAGTTATTCTGGGGCCCCATGCTGGACTTTCGCCCCAGGGCCCAGAGCCACTAAAAGCTCTCCCCAGGCCAGTTTTCTCTTTGCTAGCACACTGGCGGGGTGGAATCTCAGAATTGCTGGTTTCCTTGGATCTCTCAGTGGGCGCAATCCGGGGAACACTCAGCGTCTGATTCTGCTGAATAGATGAAGCCGGCTCTTAGATCTATTTTCCTCCCCGTTTTCCTTTGATTGGATGGCTCGGATCCTTTGTGGCGTGGAGCGCCCCCCCATTGCGCCTTGTGTGAGTGTGCGTCTCCCCCCCACCTCACCCCACCCCCTCTTGCTGGATAACAGGCAGCCGCATTTCACACTCGGGTCACCAATCAACTCAAACGGGTTTGATGGATCCGTGTCTGGGGAGGCCTTTGCGCGAAAGGTAATAAATAGTTTGATTTGCATCCCAGCTGGGGTCAGGGGGGGACCGTGATGGATTGGCTCGCCCAAGGCGCCGTGGAGGAAACTGCTGTGCCTCTTTTCTCCCAGTGCTAAAAGGGAAGGATGTCGAGTATTGCTTTTGTGGACATTCGGAAAGGCAGTAAACCATCCCTTTCCCAAATACACTATTTCCTTTCCTTCTCTGAATTGAAATCGCTTGCAGCTCATGTGCTCCGACACCTGAAAAGGGATGCCTTTAGACTGTGGAAGAGTGACCTACTTTCTGGGGAGCCTGCCCTTGTGTTTCAGCACGAGTTCCTGTTTCCAGACTGAGCAGTCAATCATGCAGAGACGCAACGGGCAGCCTCCTTCTGCTGGATCGCTGGATCACCCGCGATTTGATGCAGAGGTGGAGGAGAATCGCATTGTACTTCTTCTCCAGTTTGGCAGGCCTGAGGGCAGGGTCTGTTTCTACGGATGGACTCTCGCCATCTCGGTGTATTGGATTTTTGATTGACGTGAGCTGCTTTGGGAGGTTGTTTTCCCCCCACTGAAAAGCAGGATAAAAACAAATCAATAACCCCCCCCCTTTTTTTTGAAGGCTCCTTGGAAGAAGGCCAGGGCAGGGCACTATGCAGGCAGACATGCGGCAGGCCCCCGTTCCACTGAAATCAC
This sequence comes from Gekko japonicus, assembly GCF_001447785.1. Taxonomy (NCBI): domain Eukaryota; kingdom Metazoa; phylum Chordata; class Lepidosauria; order Squamata; family Gekkonidae; genus Gekko; species Gekko japonicus. The sequence goes on from NW_015166420.1 coordinate 1,055,404, forward strand.
TCAGATTGACTTTGGAGTCCATTATATATAAGTAGTATCAGGCTAAGTTCTTGACAGGCAGAGGTACTGGAGTTCGTCTTATTTTGGCAATGGTTTTAAAACACCCGGGCCTAGTCGAAAGTTTCAAACTTCTTTATTCTGTATGAAAATGAATGATGCAGAATAGAGAGGGATGAACCTTTCCTTATTTCGGGCAGATTTCCGACGTCTCTGTGAATAGGAAAGACCCCCCCAGTTTTAAAGACCCCCCTCCGAGATAAGGAACAAAGTCTTTTGCAAAACACCCCCTTCCTAGTTTGGCTCAGCCCGACCCTGGAAACCCCTAGTCAAACTCTCACTAGGTTTGCCTGAACTGATATCTTGTTCTGCAAGCTTTGGCCCCCTCTTGAAATAGGGGGTTACCAATAATGGCCTACCATACAGGGCTGTTGTAAAGAGCACAGGTGATGAATGTGAGCATTGTAAGGAGGCAGATTTGGACCAGGGAGCTCAGAGTTCAAATCTGCGCTCAGTCACGAAGCTTATTGGGTGACCTGGAACTTCTTATTCTCCCTTAGGCTAACCTACCTCACAGGGGTGGTGTGAGGGGGGAAATGGGATGAATGGGGTGAAGGATGCAGGGCGCAGGTGTATTACATCCTTGAAGGGAGGAATAGCGAGTTGTTCAGCCGGCCCAAGTGCCCTTTGCCAACGCAGCAGCAGTTGTGACACGATGGAGAAGGGGGGAGAATCTCTTCCTGTCTGCGCCACCCCTGCGGAGCCCAGACTGGGCGGTGGCGGCGGCATGGGTCCAGGAGGTACCTATGGGCGCAAGGCAGGCCCAGTGCCTCTTCCAGTGTGGCTGTAGTCTACTACTGGGATAGATCCAGAGGAGTCAGCCGTGTAAGTCTGTTGCTGCAAAATATTAAAAAGCCCAGTAGCATCTTTAAGACTAAGAAACTTTATTGTAGAGTCCAGCAGCACCTTTAAGGCCAACAAAAGTTTATTCAGGGTATGAGCTCTCGTGTGCAAGGCACACTTTTTCAAATATTTTCAAAAATAGAGTGCCACTGGACTCTAAATTTGTTCTACGGCTTCAGACCAACACAGCTGACTGGCTGGATCAAACTTTATTGTAGCAGTTTAGTGTAGTGGTTAAATGTGCGGCCTCTAATCTGGGAGAACTGGGTTTGATTCCCCACTCCTCCACTTGCACCTGCTGGGTGACCTTGGGCAAGCCATAGTTCTGGCACAGCTGTTCTTGAAAAAAGAGCAGTTTCTGTCAGAGCTCTCTCAGCCCCACCTACCCCACAGGGTGGGGAGGGGAAGGGAAAGGAGTTTGTAAGCCGCTCTGAGACACCTTTGGGAAGTGAAGGGCGGAGTATAAATCCAATCTCCTCCTCCTCCTCCTCCTCCTCTTCTTCTTCTTCCTCTTCTTCTTCTTCTTCTGCTACAATAAAGTTCGTTAGTCTTAAAGGTGCTACTGGGCTTTTTACTGTTCTACTATTGTGGTGACTCTTGGTTTTCTTGGTTGTAGGGTTCCCAACTACAGCCTGCGAAATTCCTGGCGATTCGGGCCTGGTGCCTGTGTAGGGGGGAATTTGGAGAGGGATTTCACCTGAAATTTATGCGGGTCTGTCACAGAGATCGCTCTCTGAAGCTTGCTGTTTCCTCCAGGGGGACTGATCTCTGTTACCTGGAGTCCATTTATAATTCCAGGAGAACTCTAGGCCTCACCTGGAGGCTGGCAACTCTGCTTGGGTGGTGGAATCGCCCTGTGAAGCGAGATTGCTTCCGATTTGTTCTGAGCTGGGTAGCACCCTTCCAGATTAGGGTGGGGTAGGTCATAAATTATTATTTTTTTAATAAAGACAGTATGCAAATACAGAACAATGTTGGAGGAGCTTCTTAATCAAGGGAAGAAGAGAAATGCAACAAAAAGCACGGGTGGCAGCGTCAGGCTCGGGATGGGGGGTTGGAGAAAGACCGCACCGAAGAGCAAACTGTGCCGTCTCCTCTGTATTCATAAGCTCCCGATTTAATGGGCATTTACCTGGCTTATTGGGGAAGCCTGCCCTTCCCTTTGAAAACGATGATGAGGAAATATGCCTTGACCTTTCCTGTTTGGATTCTCTAAGCTCCTCGGCTGAAAAGCTCTCATTTGAAAATTTGGCAAATGTAGCTCTGCTCGGAGGAGGCCGTGCTGGAACTCCGGGGGGGGGGAGGGGAGTGTATCTGTGGGAATGGAATGGCTGCACCTGGGGGGGGGAGTGTTCTCAGGTTCCTCTTCTCCCTAAATTGTTTTTTCCCCCCTTTGTTTACAGACAAACCGGGCAACTACTTCCCTCAACCTCTGCCGACCCCGCAGGATGGTAAGTGGCAAGCGATCCAGATCGTATTCCCGTTTCCCGGGAAGCCGATCTGGCGGATTCTCGGATACCTTACCGGAGGAGTGCCTCCTTGACCCAGTGATCCATTTCCACAGCCGCCGCCTCCCCTCCCCACAGAGCGACTCTCTAGCTCACAATGCACAAAAACGCTTTGCTTGAAGCCGCTTTTTCTTTTTGTGCCAAGCCGAAGGGAAATAGTTCTCATTAATCATTGTAATAAATTATTACAAAGTCTACACAGCTATGTATTCGTTTCAGCGGGTGGCTGTGTTGGCCTGCCGTAGAACCATTAGATTCGAGTCCGAGTCCGGTAGCACCTTGGAAACAAACAAGATTTTAGGGGTATGAGATGTCAAGGGTTCAGCGGGTGGCTGTGTTGGCCTGCAGTAGACCCATTAGATTCGAGTCCGGTAGCACCTTGGAAACCAACAAGATTTTAGGGGTATGAGATGTCAAGAGTCCAAGCTCATGCCCCAAACATTTTTTGTTGGTATTTTTGCATTTGTGTGTGTGTGTGTGCCCCTGCCTTGAACTCATGGCGACCTCTGGAAACTCCAGAGAGCCAGTTTGGTGTAGTG
>NW_015166420.1:1058824-1061938 GCF_001447785.1 Gekko japonicus
GGGCGGCCCTGCTTAGCTTCCGAGATCGGGCTTGCCTGGGCTATCCAGGTCAGGGCAATACCTGGAAGATCTTGGTCTCTAAGGTGCTACCAACAAGATTTTCGGAATATGGGAACTTTGACTCTCAAAAACTGATACCCTTGTTGGTCTCTTAAGATGCTACTGGGCTCGAATCTAGGGGTGTGTGTGTACGGATGGATGGATAGAGAGAAAGAGAGACAGACAGATATAGATATATAGGTATCATATTATTATTAATATTATTACAGTTGTTAACAGTTACTACCGTTAATCAGAGGTCATTTCGGAGGGGTCGCGGGGGGTCGCAGTTCCCCCGGGTGAGGTACGGGGGGCGGGGCACATGACGAAGCCCCGCTCCCTGCTTCTGGCCACCCCGCTTCCGGCCCTCATTCAGCCAGGAGGAGGCAGGAGAAGAGGGAGGGTAAGTTGCTTCCTCCCTGCCTCTCCCCACCCCTGCCTGCCTGGGACCAGGGAGAGGGTGTGTGGCCTTATGACACATTTCCGGTGATGTCAGGGGGTGTGGCCTTATGACACACTTCCGGTGATGTCAGGGGTGTGGCATATGCTAATGAGTTATGCTAATGAGTTCCCCTAGCTCTTTTTCTACGAAATGACCCCTGCCGTTAATGATATTGATTGTTGTATCAAAAACGATGTAGCTGGATCAGACAGAATGCAGGACCTCGAAGCCCCATTGACCTGTAGAAACACAGGAATCTGCCTTATGCTTCTAGCTTGGTGTTGCCCGCTCTGACTGGTAGGGGCTCTCCAATACCGAAGGCCCTTTTGACTGGACAGGCTGGGGGGGGGACGCACCCTTTGCCTGAGGAACCATGCTGTCCGTCCCTGAGCTGCCACCTCTCCCGATGACGCTGCCCCACCCCCAGTCAGATCCCTGCTTCACCAAGCTTGGTATTGCCTACTTTGACCGGCAGCTGCTCTCCAGGGCCTCTGTCTTGGGGAGATTTCCCCCAACACCCGCTGCCTGCAGTGCTGGACTGAACCAGGTGTTGTCACCATACAAACACACCCCGAGTGAACGGAGGACGCTGGAGAGTCAGCTCATCGGCTCCCCAGCCCAAGGCTTCTGCCTGTGATTATCCAGGGTTGTCCAGGATCTCGGGCCCAGAAAGGTCTTTGGCCAGACCTGCTGAGGAAGGTCGTTCAGGGGGATCAAGCCAGGGACCTTCTGCTTTCAGAGCCGGCTCCCTCCCGCTGAGCTGCAGCCCCCTCCCTGGTGGGTTCGTCTCTCCTCCTGTCCCCATTTCTTGAGCACTTCTCAGCGAAATTCCAGTCTACTTTATGCTCATGAACAGCCCTCCGAGGAAATCTAGATAAACAGACGAGGGCCGCTTCGTGGGTTCTGCCTGTCCATCGTTGCGTTTGAAGCGCATCTGTTCTGCCAACCGGTCGCGTGGCTCTCTGGCTCGTTTGCATGCGGAGAGACGGCCGCGCCTTGCCCCCTCCGAACGCGAACATGGCATGTAATGTGTGAAGCGCACCATGATTTGTCACCACCAAGGCTTGAGAGGGAATTTGAGCCTGGGGAAGGGCATTGCAGCCAAGCCGCGGTCCTCTGACCACTGAGCGACACTTCCTCTTGCAGGGCTCTTTTTGTAGAAAAAGCCCAGCAGGAACTCATTAGCATAATAGGCCACAACCAACAGCAGGAACTCATTAGCATATTAGTCCACACCCCTGACAGCACAGCTCATTAGCACATTAGGCCGCACCCCCATGTTACCAGAAGTGTGGTCATCCAGCCACACCCACCTTTTGCTTCTTATTCTGTTTACCTTGTTTGTTGTCAAAGTTCCAGGGCTTTTTTTGTAGCAGGGACTCCTTTGCATGTTAGGCCACACACCCCTAATGTAGCCAATCCTAATGAGTTTCTGTGGGTGTGGCCTATTATGCTAATACGTTCCTGCTGGGCGTGGCCAACTCGGGAGCCAGCTGGAACTCCGTTCCTGCCCAAAGATAGCCCTGCACTTGGGTAGCTTTTTTGGATGTTTATCCTACAACCAAACAGGATCAAGAGAATAGAATGATTGAGGGTTCTGTGAGGAGTGAGGGGGCTGTTTGGATAAGTTTCCAGGTGGATAGCCCTGTTGGTCTGCAGAAGGGCAAAGGTCGAGTGCCTGTAGCCCCTGCGATGCCAACGAGATTCCCAAGAAGACGTTTCTGAAAAGATTTTCTCTTTGGATACGAAGTCTTGGACCCAAATTCATGCCTCCTTCCCTTCAAAGTTGTACTGCCCCTTTCCCCCCCGTGACGCTTTCCCCTTAGATTCCTTTTGGCTGCACTCACTTGCCCTTTCTGGGGATCAAACAATATCTGTACATCCCGTGCCCCGAGCATGAGGAAGGGTTGCATCAGTGCTTAGTTCTTGTGGCCCTTTCTGACACGCCCTGGGAAATGCCAATCGCCACTTTGGGGGTCAGGAAGCCATTTTTCTCCCGGCCAGTTTGCCCAGGGATCCTGGATGTTTTTTGTCATCTTTTGGGCATGGAACAGGGATCACTGGGGTGGTGGGTGGAGTGGGGTATTTGTGAATTTCCCGCATTGTGCAGGGGGCTGGACTAGATGACCCTGGAGGTCCCTTCCAACTCTGTGACTCCCCTAGTGCAACTAGTGAACAGGATACATGTCCAGTGAAAACTTTTGATTTTTAAAAACACGGCCATGCAGCTCAGCTTAGAGCAGGGGTGGCCAAACTTGTTCAACGTAAGAGCCACATACAATGAACACCAAGATGTTAGAGAGCCACAAGGCATGAACAATGATCACACACCGTTTTTACTGAAAAATATGCAAATTTGCTTTTTTGTTAACATTAAAAGAGTGCTAAAAATAAAAGCAAAAGGGGTAAACACAGATATTGATAATGATGTTTAGTTGTCCAATGATATTTGTTTGTTTGCTAATGATATTTATTTGTCTAAGTGAGAGAGAAATGGAGAGAGAGGTGGAAAGAAAGAATGAAAGAGGTGGAAAGAAAGAGAGAGAAACAAAGAAAGCAAATAGATGGGAGGGAGGGAGGGAGGGAGGAAGGAAGGAAGGAAGGAAGGAAGGAAGGAAGGAAGGAAGGAAGGA
>NW_015166420.1:1061962-1094501 GCF_001447785.1 Gekko japonicus
CCGTCGGGTTTCTTCTGATTTGTCGGCTACAGCTGCAAAAGGCAGTAAAGATGGAAGCCGGGTGCGTGCATGAGACGTATCCGGTCTCCTGTCTCAAAAGCAAAGTACCAAAGTGAGCCGGGTTGTGTACATTAAAAACACTTCATTTAAATTCCACGGGAAGGCCTAATCAAGCGAGCCTCGCCAAAGCAAACCCGCCTTGCGCCTGGAGAGCCTGCTCTGCCCCGGCCGGGCTGGTGTTTTGCATTCACGCCGCTTTTTCTAATATCAGGATACATAGATGCCGGCCTTGCAAATTGCCTCCGCCTGCCCGCTGAACTGGCAGAAATTGTTAATGGGTTTAGCGTGTTTTGCCTCGAAGGAAAGGGATCAGCAGCACTCCGGAGACTCACGGACCCCCTCGTCAAAATTATATGTTGTCTCTCGGTTTTGAACCGACTAGCACGGAGAGGAGTTGTCATATTAGACAGAAAGGGAGAGGCGTCAGTGATGGCTTTGAAACTGTAAAGTATCCCCCCCCCCCGTGGGTTTGGATGAATGTGCATGTGGAGGGGGTGACCAGTCACCTTCCTATGGCGGAGCAGATATACAACATGTGCTCTCCAGAGATTCCAGGATGGGACAGACTCCGTACCAGTGGTGGAAATGAAATAATTTTAGGGTAGCCGGCTTTGCATTGAATTGATCTCTGTCTCCCAGAGATGTTATAACCTGAGGAGACCTCCAGCTCCCACCTGGAGGTTGGCAACCCCAATGTGGCTGCCTGAAAGCTGCGCTAGAATAGAACCCAGCCAGTAATGGGTGGAGTCTGGCAGGACTTGGGTGGAGCTACCGAGTTAGAGGCGGAACCTGGCGGGATCGAGGTTTTACCTACCTTCCAGACCCTTAGTATCGATAACTTGATGGTCCTACTGGTTAGATCAGAAGAAAAAGAGTTGGTTTTTATACCCCGCCCTTCACTACCTGAAGGAGTCTCGGAGCGGCTTACAATAAGAAGAAGAGATTGGATTTATACCCCGCCCTTCACTACCCAAAGGTGTCTCAGCGCGGCTTACAAACTCCTTTCCCTTCCTCTCCCCACAACAGACACCCTGCGAGGTAGGCGGGGCTGAGAGAGCTCTGACAGAAAGTGCTCTTTTTCAAGAACAGCTCTTATCAGGACTACGGCTTCCCAAGGTCATCCAGCCAGGTGCAAGTGGAGGAGTGGGGAATCAAACCCGGTTCTCCCAGATTAGAGTCCGCGCACTCAACCACTACACCAAGCCTTCCCTTCCCCTCACCACAACAGACACCCTGCTCATTCAAAATTCCTGTGAGCTTGAAGGGCTCATCCTGAAGAGGCTGCCTGCTGCATCTCTGCATGCTTTTAGTAGAGGAGGAGGAGGAGATTGGATTTATACCATTCCCTTCACTGCCCGAAGCAGTCTCAGAGCAGTTTACAATCTCCTTTCCCTTCCCCTCCCCACAACAGGCACCCTGTGGGGCTGAGAGAGCTCTCTCGGGAACTGCCCTGAGAGCACTTGCAACTGACCCAAGGCCACCCAGCTGGCTGCAGGTGGAGACGTGGGGAATCAAACCCAGTTCTCCCAGATTAGAGTCTGCCGCTCTTAACCATTACACCAATCAGTATGGTTCTGGCTGGGTGGCTCACTCATCTCCTCCAGCCTTTCCAACTCACACCAGTTTAAAACATACTGGTACCCGAGGAGTGTAAAAACAGCAACCACGTATCGGTCTGGTAATTTATCTTTTTGTCAGAGTCAGGATGCATGAAAAAAAAAAATGTGGTTAATCTATAATTGGACCGTGGGTGTCTCATTTAAAAATAAAAAGGAACGTAGGTGTATCTTGCCTCCCGGTGCTGGGGAATATTAATAAAACTCAAGCCCATCCAGATGACAGGTTCCATTAGAAAAGGCAGTTCTCCCTGCGCTCCAGCCCTGGTCTCTCCCCAAAAATGTTCCCTCTAGCCCATTCTGTCATTCTCTGCTTGGGACAGCGGCTACTGTTTAACTGCCTGCTTGCTTGTTTGAAAGGAGGGCGGTCCCGTTCTCTAAAGCTGGGCCAGTGGATGCATGCACTGTCTCTCTTCCCTGTAATTGCCCAGAAATATTCCTCATGTTTTCACATACCTCATGTCAGCGATGAGGACTAGACCCTTGGCGATGGTTGGGTTTTGCATACGAACAGTTAAGTTCCTCGTGAGAATTCTGTAGTGGATCACCTCCTTTGCTTTCTAGAAAATGCTTTGACACATTACATATAAAGTAAACCCCTCTTCGAGAGGTGGATTGCTGTGATCTCTCAAGTTTCTTGGAACCAAAGAGATCTCGTCTCTGGGATGAACACGCTCTTCATGGCTGTTTCCTTTTCCACATCTCCCAACAGTTTGCATCATGCTAACTTAGGGTTGTCGTGGGACCCAAGGGGCTTCCCACCGCCCTCCGTTTTTTTACTTTCTCATGTTACCAAGGGCAACGAGATCCCATACAGAGTGTTGGACTGGATGGGCCTTTGGCCTGATCCAACATTGGCGTCTCTGATGTTCTCATGTTCTTATGTAACATGCTCTTCACCGCGCGCAGCATGGCTGTTTCCTTTTTCACATCTCCCAACAGTTTGCATCATGCTAACTTAGGGTTGTCGTGGGACCCAAGGGGCTTCCCACCGCCCTCCGTTTTTTTACTTTCTCATGTTACCAAGGGCAACGAGATCCCATATCCATTTGAAAGAGCTTCGTCATTAGTAGAGCACCGATGTTGCTGGTATTTCTTGTCGATAGTGGTGCTTTGGAAAAAAAGGCTTCCAGAGTTTGGCTCTGTGGTCTCAGGTGCAACTTGGCCAGGTTGATCTGTGCGTACGAAAAAGTGTTGCCGAGTTGCATCCTGTGCAGGTTTCAAGGCAAGAGATGAACAGAGGTGGTTTGCTACTGCCTGCCTCTGCGCAGGGACCCTAGTATTCTCGGTGGTCTCCCATCCAAGTGGAAGAAGAAGAGACTGGATTTATACCTGTCAGCTACGCTGCCATGAGTGTGGAGATGTTTTATTATTGCTTTGTTTTCCTTCCCATGCGCTTAATTGCTTCAGAGCTGTAACGCTTATCTTTGATGTTGTACTGGTGGAGAATGTGGTGTCTATTGTCTGTGGGAGCTTCTCTGTTCCCAGCTTCGCAACCGTTAGAGAGTCCAACAGTCTCCCGCACACGGGAGCACACCTAATTGGTGATTGCTGGGGGGGGGGGCGCATACGAATGCCCTATATCCTATTAGGTGCATAGGTATCCCGCCATTCCTAACAGTGTTCATGTTATCGCATCTATGACTTTTCAATAAAAGTAAAACCTTCTTGGAAGCGTGTACTTCGTTGCTTAGCTGTGGGTCCTGACAATACCCTGCCTTTCAGTACCCAAAGGAGTCTCAGAGCGGCTTACACTCTCCTTTCCCTTCCCCTCCCCACAACAGACATTCTGTGTGGTAGGTGGGGCCGAGAGAGCTCTTTCGAGGACTGCCCTTGAGAGAACAGCTCTGAGAGAACTTGTGACTGAACCAAGGTCACAGCAGCAGCTGCATGTGGAGAAGCAGGGAATCAAAGCCGGTTCTCCCAGATTAGAGTCCGCACTCCTGACCATTACACCAAACTGGCTCGCTTAGCTTAGAGTCAGAGCAGAGGTACGTCGGATCCAGCCCTTTCTGTTTCTCCCCAAAGGGGCCAGCTGGTTACCCTTACTCACCTCAGACTGGCACCCTTAATAGTCCGCTGTGCCCCACATTTGCGTAGCCGAAAAGTCTTTCCACTTGCCCAAGAGCGCACTCAGCAGGCCTGGTTTCCCCGTGTGCCTTCTGAATGAGGAATGAGCAAAGCTTGACAAATGTGGGTCACACAGACATACATACCCGGTGCTTCAGCAGAATCGCCTGCTGTTTTGCCAGGCAAGGAATTCTCTGGGGTCATAGCAAATGCCTTCTATAATCGCGCCTTCTAGTTCTGGGTGAGCCTTCAGGGCACTTAAAATTCAGAGTTCTTGGGGGGGGGCGGTTAGTGAGGGAGGAGCTGGAGACTTTCTAGTGTGTGTGTGTGTGGGGGGAGGGTGTTCTCAGGAGAGAAGTTGCCATCCATCAGCCCAGCGCCAGAGGAGTTTTCTAGGTTGCCCTGGTTTGTTTATCTGTGCTGCGCATGTGATAGTTAGTGCTGCTTCCGCCTTCGCGTCTTTCACACCCGAATGGGTGTTCTGACATCTTAAGAGTTTGCTGTTAGTCAGTCGTTTTCAAACTTTCTCCGCAGATCTTTCTTCCTCCCCTGTGAATTTGCCTAGTCATGCAGCCCCTGGGCGTTGCAAAGGAGTCTGGGATGGGTTCTAGGACAGTCAGAGAGAGGCAAGTTAAGCCCCGCCACTGTCCTCAACGGTCCTCGGATGCACACAGTAATTCCTCTGTGCCAGGTTAATGCACGCCGAGGAATAAGGTGGCAGAGTCCAGAGGTGGGATAGAGGACTGCACTACTTTGGACTGTGAGTAACAGTGTCCAGTGTTGAATGGCCCTTTGCAGGAAAACCACCATGCCGTTTGAAAGCTCGCTGCAGCAAGAAAGTGTTACCCTTTCTCTCCGTCCACTGGGCCGGTTTTCTCTGTGCAGGAAGTGTTTAATGCCAGGAAGCACCCCCTAACATGGTCCCTCCACCTTCAGTCTGAAGGTGCTATTCAGCCACCACAGTTCTTTGCCGCTTCATTCATCCCTCATTCTCCTGCATGCATTTACCAGGCCTCAGGCATGGTTTAGACCAGAGGTGTCAGTCTCATTTGTTAAGAGGGCCGGATCTAACATAAACGGGGCCAGGCTATGTATGCCATAAAATGTGATGCCAGGTACCAGAGAGATAACCCTTATAAAGGATACAGGCAAACCAGAGGGCATGTCATAGAAAAAGAGGTGCAAGAGCTCTTTAGCATAACTCATTAGCATAACTTATTTGCATATGCCACACCCCCTGGCCAGTGTTCCCTCTAAGCTGTGGAGTCTTATGAGCAAAAATTCTACTTTCTGAGCTAGTGGCATTAAAGTTGTGAGCGAGTGATTTGGCTACTGCATAAATTAGTTTGTTCTGAAGTCATCCTTCCTGAGCTAAGACAAAAAAATGTGTGAGCTGGAGGCTAAAAAACTGTGAGCTAGCTCACACTAACTCAGCTTAGAGGGAACACTGCCCCTGACATCACCGGAACTGTGTCAGAAGGTAACACCCACCGCTCAGGCGCCACTGGACTGTTTTGGATTGCTAGGTATTGGGGGGGGACGACGTGCAGATCTGTCCTCGCAGAGGAGGGAGAGCTTGTACCTGAATAAAACTTGGTCTTAAAGGTGCCACTGGACTGTTTTGGGGTGGGGTGGGGCCTCTGCAACTTACCTAGCTGCTTCTTGCTCTGATTGAGGGCTGCTGGGAGCAGGGGGCGGGGCTTGTTGCATGTGCCTGCCCCCTGGGCTCTTTACTGCTGGAGCTCCACTCCTGTGTGCTCCTGCAGGAAATTACCCCTGAGCCAAACCCAATTAATGATTATTTACTCAAAATACAAACATGCTTAAAACGTTAATGCTCTTACAGTATTTCCTCAGAGTATCTCCCTGATGCCCGCCCTCCCACTTCTGCTACCTGTTACACATTAGCACTGGGGTAGTGTACAGCGGGGGTGGCCAAACTTGCTCAACGGAAGAGCCACACGGAATCAACGTCAGATGTCTGAGAGCCGCAAGGCATGAACAAACATGGCACACACATTTTTATTTAAAAATATACAAATTTGCTTTTTATTAACATTAGAGACGGCCAAAAATAAAAACAGAAGTGGTAAAAGCAGATATTGATAATGATATTTATTTGTCCAATGATATCTGTTTGCTAATGATATTTGTCTAAGAGAGAGAGAGAGGTGGAAAGAAAGAATGAAAGAGGTGGAAAGAGAGAGAGAAAAAAGAAAGCAAATAAATGGGAGGGAGGGAGGGAGAAAAAGTATGCTTCCCCTTCGCTTTCCCAGATACCCTGCCGGGAGCCACACAATATGTGTGAAAGAACCTCGCTCACACAATATGTGTGAAAGAGCCTCACGTGGCTCCCAAGCCACAATTTGACCACCCCTGGACTCTGTCATCTGGCAATAAAGGTAACGATCAGTTGCTTGTGGGCCAGATAAGAGCCCTGGATGGGCCGTTTCTGGCCCACTGGCCGTATGTTTGACACCCCTGCTTTAGACTCTTGTGGGTTGCAAGGAAACATGGGCAGAGGGCAAGCAAATGCCATTCCTGACATTGTTGTTGAGGAATTCATAATAAATGTTGTGAAAATCCCCCGGGTTGCCCTGGAAGGGCAAAGCGGCTTTGGGGGTTGGATAGGGCCCCTTTCTGGTCTAGGGCCTTGGCGGGTGCCCTATCATGCTGCATACTGATGCCAGTCCTGGCCAAGCAACGCAATCTCTCTGTCTCTCAGTTTGTGAGCTGCCACTGTAGAGGGTGCCGTGGGTTCCCCCCCCCCCCAAAAAAAAGCTGGATTACTTCTTCAGCAGGGTGCTGAAGTGAGAGATGCTCAGGCTGAAACAGTTTGGGAAGAAACAAACAAAGAAATCTTTTTCCTTTTTTCCCCTCTTGCTTTTCCCCTGGTTGATCAGTGCACTGGAGACTGGGAAAGTTTCCGTTGGAATCCTGCTTACTTGAATGGGCAGTGTTTGCATGGAGGCTAGAAAGGGCTGCGTGTCTCCCCACGTCTTGGCAGTGTGCCCTTGCCAACCAGACACACTTGGCCCTGTTAGAGTTGCCAACATCTAGATGGGGCCTGGAGATCTCCCAGAAAGGCTACGGATCTGCAGACCACAGGAATCAGTTCCCCCGGAGAAAAGGGCTGTGTTGGAAGGTAAACTGCACGGCAGAATACCTTTCTGAGGCCCCTCCCCTTCCCCGGCTCTGCCTCCCAATAGGGGAAGTTCCCAACATGCAATGGACTACCCTGTGGCCCATCCACTCCCTCCAGTGGGAGACAGCCCTAGAGGTCTAGCTAATGTCCCAGGATCCTCTGGCTCCATCTCCTGTTTCCTGCTGGGGAGGGATACCTGAAGAAGTCCACAGGCATCGACAGCTTTGGAAGGGGAGTAAAGCTCGTGGAGAATAAGTCTGTCAGCGGCTACCAAAGCGGTTACGAAAGAGAACCTCAGCGTTCAGAGGCAGTCAACCTTTGAACACTCTGAATCCCAGAGCCAGGAGGCGAAATCAAGGGAAGGCCTCAGGCTCTGTGCCCTGTTGTTGGCCATCCAGAGGAACTGGCTGGCCACTGTGTGAGACAGGATGCTGGACTAGAGGGGCCACTGATCTGATCCAGCAGGGCTCTTCTGATGTTCTTAGGAAGGCCTTGGCCTCTATGGCCTGTTGTTGACCCCCAAGAGGAACTGGTTGGGCACTGTGTGAGACGGGATGCTGGACTAGATGGACCACTGATGGTCTGATCCAGCAGGGCTCTTCTGATGTTCCTAGGAAGGCTTGGCCTCTATGCCCTGTGGCTGGCCCTCCAGAGGAACTGGTTGGCCACAGTGTGAGCCAGGATGCTGGACTAGAGGGACCACTGGTCTGATCCAGCAGGGCTCTTCTGATGTTCTTTGGAAGGCCTCGGCCTCTCTGCCGTGTTGTTGGACCTCCAGAGGAACTGGGTGGCCACTGTATGAGCCAGGATGCTGAAGTAGGTGGACCGTTGATCTGATCCACTGGGACTCTTCTTGTTTTCTTATGTCCTTAAGGCAACTGAAGGAGGCTGCTAACCAGTCATTGGCCCGCTCCTTCTGGGACTAGTCCCAGTTGGAACAAAAGATGAAGTGACTGATGGTAGTGGATCCCTTCTCCTTGCTCCAGGAGGCAGGCAAACAGAACACAACTGCAAATTCAAGGAGCACCAGGGAACCGGGGGCTCCAGGGATTGGAGAGGGCCCTTTTTAGGCTATGGCCTTGGCAGGTGCCCTGTCATGCCGACTCTTGATGCCGGTCCTAGGCAAACACCTCTCTCTCTCTCTCTGCATTTCAAAACTAGCGTTTTCTGGTATTCTAGTGGGTTCTAGATCAAAATGAAACCTGAACTCTCCCAAGAACCTACAATCTTTGAACTTAGGCTATCAAGCTTTGGTCACATCATAAGAAGACCAGACTCACTGGAAAGGGCAACAAGGCTAGGAAAAGCTGAAGGCAGCATGGAAAGAGGAAGACCCAACATGAGATGGATGGACTCGGCCTTCCGTTTGCAATGATAGGGTGTTTTGGAAGACACTCGTTTGTAGGGTCCCCATAACTCCGGAGCGACCTGATAGGATGTAGCACACATATTTTCTGGGGAGGCTTTGATTGGGACCGCGCCATCTTAGCTCAGGGGGAGACATGGAGGCCCTTTTTGTCCTGTTCGTGAACCGGGGATGCGGAGGGGTTCTGTAAATGACTCTTTATGGTCCTATAAAAACCTGGCCGGTGACGCAGGAGGTGAGGAAGCAGCACTTGATAAATTAAATATTGGAAAAACCACTCTGTCCCCCTGTCAGACCCATAAATATCCGGGCTGGCTTGTGCTTCTGGCTGGCTTCGTGGGCCATCCCGGGTCAGGGAAGGGAGGGAGGAAAGGGCTTTTGCGCAGGTGGCCGGCTCCACTCGCGCTCTCTCTTTGCATGGAGAAGCAGTTAGCTGATTAAAAATGGAAGCGTTGTAAATCCTCCTGGCCGCAGCCCTGCTTGTATTTCTTTCGTGCCGCCAAAAGGTGTTTGCATCCCGGTCTGGGGCTTTCTTTGGTTCTTTATGTGTACTCCTTATTGGGGGGTGGGGTGGGATTGTGGGTTGGCACGTACTGTGCTTGTGCCCGCTTGGTAGGAAACATTAGTCGCTGGGGGTGCCACAGCTGCCAAGTCGGCCATACATTTTGACAGAGGATTAACTTAAATTAAAAATAATTTAAACAAACAGACCTTAAGAGACTCAAAGGCAAGGTTGGGGCTGCTTCTTTTGAATTTTTATCCTTCCTCCAAAGCAGAAAGCTTTTCCTTGCCGTGTGGCCCAGTGGGAGGTTTTCTTTTTACCTCCTTTAACTCTGGGTCTCTCATCCCTTCAGACCCCTGGACCGCCCATGCAAGCGTCTTATGCCCGTTCCCCTCTGTAGCACTGTTCCCTTCAGCCCTGTATGAAGTCCTTCTTCGAGCCAAACAAGACCTTTCACTCCCCTCGTACCAGCTACCCTGATCTCCAGCATTTCATCGCTAGCCCTTTCCCCCCAGGAGTTGGAATGTTCATGAATATTCTATGAGCGTTCATGAGATTGCTTAATGCAGATTAATTACCTCTTAGCAGACTTTAACTGCCTCTTCGGGTCGGGCAGACCAGAGTGGTTATGCAGAGCGCTCAATTGCGTGGGCTCCCCCCCCCCCCCCCCCCCCCCCGTGCGTCAAGAACGTTTCAAGAGACCTGTGGTGGTTGGTAGTCTGCGGTCAGTAATTGTCAGCACACTCCAGGATAACAGACCTCGCACTGAAGACGCAGATTAACATTTGGAAGTGTTTTTTCCGTCAGAAAGGGTATTGCAGAGCTCGGGTGCAGGAAAGGGCAACTGAAATGTCCAACGTAACGTAACAGTTTGGAGTTTTTTATGGTAGAAAAAAGACAATTTGGGAGTCATGATAGGTAGACTTTTTCTCCTTCTCCCCTAAGGGGTTGGGTCACTTGTGGTAAGGTAAAGGTTTGGAGCTTTTTATGGTAGAAAAAAGACGATTTGGGAGACATTATAGGTAGACTTTTTCTCCTTCTCCCCTAAGGAGTCATGATAGGTAGACTTTTTCTCCTTCTCCCCTAATAGTGGAAACTCAAGCAAACCCGTTGAAGATAACAGGCAGTAGATTCAGGAGAGATAAGAAGGTGCACTTCATCACACAGAGAGTGGAATTAATTCTGAAATATGGCAATGGCTACTAGTTTCCGTGCGCCTCGGCGTTTAGTCGTGCCGGCCACATGACCACGGAAACGTCTTCAGACAGTGCTGGCTCTTCGGCTTGGAAACGGAGATGAGCACTGCAACCCTAGAGTCGGATTCGACTGCTTTCGAGCAGGGGAAACCTTTACCTACTAGTTTGTTGTTGTTGTTCAGTCGCATAGTCGAGTCCGACTCTTCGCGACCCCATGGACAAGATCTCGCCAGGCCCTCCTGTTTTCCGCCGTCCTCTGAAGTTTGCTCAGTTTTTCTCAAACCAGCAACTAGTTTGGCCTCTCCTCCTTTGGAGATTTTTAAACCTACTAGTTTAGATGGCTTTAAAAGGGGATTAGACGCATTTCGGTAGCATAGGTTCCGTTGATGGCTGTCGTGGAGGCCAAATGAAACCTCCATGTTCGGAGGCAGCGTATTTGTGAATACCAGTTGCTGAGTGGGGGTAACACTAAGGGGAGGCTGTTGCCTTGTTTCTGTGCTCGTGGGCATCTGGTTGGTTGCTGTTGAAACCAGGGTTATGCACTGAAGAAACCAGTGCTGCGGTCTAACAGGGCTTTTCCAATGGATTAAATATGGAAAGCGACTCCATTCTAACACTCAGAAAGAGCCCAACGCTCCACTTTTCCTACCAGGTTCCAGAAAAAAGCAGCCTCCTTGCAACTTGGGGTGGGAAGAAAACTTTTCCTCCCTCCCTTTGGCCTCCCTTTTGCAAGGAGCGCTCAAACCAGCAACTAGTCTGGGCTCTCCTCCTCTGGAGTTTTTTAAACAGAGGCTCGATGGCCATCTGACAGCAATGCTGCTTCTGTGAACTTGGGCAGATCATGAGAAGGGAGGGCCAGGAGGGTTGGATCCGTGCTTAGTTCTCGTGGCCCTTTCTTACATGCCCAGGGAAATGCTGATCACCACTTTGGGGTCAGGAAGCGATTCTTCTCCATACCAGTTTGGCCGTGGATCCTGGAGAGGATTTTTTACCATCTTCTGGGCATGGAACAGGGGGGTCACTGGTGTGTGTGGGGTGGAGGTATTTGTGAATTTCCTGCATTGTGCAGGGGGTTGGTCTAGATGACCCTGAGGTCCCTTCCATAATTCTACTGTAAGGGTCTCCAACACAGTGCTCAGGGGCACTGTGGTGCCTGCCAACACCTTTCCTGATGCCTGCAAAGTATTTTTAGAAAGCGAGTGGGGCCAGGTGGGGCTTTTGCTCAGGAGGGCTTCTGATTGGCCACCGGAGATCTGCTTCGCTTAGCAGATTTCTAAAAATGTTACCTTGGGATCAGTGCTCCCTCTGATCTGTGGAATCTTATGAGCAAGAATTCTACTTTGTGAGCTACTGGCATTAAAGTTGCGGGCGAGCGATTTGGCTACTGCATAAATCAGTTTTCTCCAGAGCCATCCTTCCTGAGCAAAGATAGAACTGTGTGAGCCGGAGGCTAAAAAACTGTGAGCTAGCTCACACTAACTCAGCTTAGAGGGAACACTGCTTGGGAGCAGCTGCCACCACAGCGTAGGAGTCTTCACTGAGCGCCTGAACGTAGTCTGTAGGCACACTCAAGAACATATTTTGAAGCGGCGTGGTCATTTTAAAAGGCGTTCCCTTACACAGAGCTTCTGTCTGAAATGTTGAAGACTTGCTGTTAGAGTTCTGCATAACCTCAGTCCTTGGCATTTTGTGGTTGGGCCCCACCTCCGGCAGCGGCCATTTGGTGGTGGCACCCACCACCCTGTTTCGGAATTCCAAAGGTGCCCACAGGCTCAAAATGGCTGGGGATCCCTGGATGAGTCACTCATGGCCAGTGTTCCCTCTAAGCTGAGTTAGTGTGAGCTAGCTCACAGTCTTTTAGCCTCCGGCTCACACATTTCTGTCTTAGCTCCGGAAGGAGGGCTCCAGAGCAAACTGATTGATGCAGCAGCCCAATCGCTCGCTCACAACTTTCATGCCAGTAGCTCACAAAGCAGAATTTTTGCTCACAAGAATCCCCAGCTTAGAGGGAGCATTGCTCGTGGCTAAGGGATGGACCCGTGTTACCTGAGTAATAGGAGATACTTCTGGGATCCCCCACACACACTTGGCAGTGGTTATCTTGACCAACGCCGAAGCATCTTTGCCTCCCAGGGGGTTTCCTTGTTCCTGTCTGCGGAGGAGGGTGGATGTATCCGGACAGGGCAGCTTAATTTTTCAAGGAGCACTCAGCCTAGCTTGTGGCAACTAGTTTGCCCTGAAACTTAATTTAAAAAAAATTTTTTTTTTTGCTATTTTTCTTCTGTCTGGTGTTCCATCGGTTTTGTGATTTTAATCAAAGGTTTCTCTGGTCTGTGGAGGGTTTTTTTTTTTAAAAAAAAATCTAAGTGCCTCTTCTCTATCACTCTTCACTTAAAAGTAAGAAGGGAGAAAATCAGTGTAATTACATTGATATTTAAATGGTTCAGAGCTTCGGCAGGAGTGGTAATTCTCTCTTCCGAACCCGTCTGTGGCGTCCTGGGCTGTCAAATATTACACGGATGTTTTTGTCCAGCTATCTGAGGCGAAGAATTGGGCCCTATAAACTGGGAAGAAAGGGCCAGGCTTATTTGGCGTACCTTAGTCAGCTCTGTTAAAAACAGGCCAAAAACGACAGCCTTGTAATACGACTTTTTGAGTCCCTCAGAACTTGATCAGGTTAGATGTTTGGCAACTCTCTCCAAGTGGTGGTGGTGGGGACAGAAAACGACGTTTTAGGGTGGGGGGTCTCTAGTCTAATTGAGCCTGTGAACATATAGAATTTTGAGAATGAAGAGCGGGAACTACCATAAAATGGCTGCTGTGAAGCAGGGCTCCCTCTAAGCTGTGGAGTCTAGTGAGCAAAAATTCTGCTTTGTGAGCTCCTGGCATTCAAGTTGCCAGCGAGCGATTTGGCGACTGTATAAATCAGTTTGCTCTGGAGCCATCCTTCCTGAGCTAAGACAAAAATGTGTGAGTTGGAGGCTAAAAAGCTGTGGGCTAGCTCACACTAACTCAGCTTAGAGGGAACACTGGCTGTGAGGTAACTGGACCAAGTGCAAAACTGTTGGGCATTTGCAGGTAAAGCATCCTTCTGTGATGGAGGCAGCTATTTCTGGACAGATTCTCCCTGCAAACCCAAAGGTGATCCCACCTGGGTTCTTCTGAACAACCTTCTGCTGCAGTGAGGTGGAGGACAACCGAGGCTGGGTGTTTGCTTTGGGGCAGAAGGAGATGGGCACCGGGAAACACCCTTGCAGATGACACGGTGCCCTTGGATGTCAAATGGCCTTGGATGCCTTGGATGTCAAATTGGCAGTCTCCGTTTTAAGGCATGACGAATGGTTCTGGGCAACACAGAAGCTTGCCCAGTTAACAAAACACTGCAACTGTAGTACAATACAAGAACTCGTGGGCACTCCATGAAATTGCTGAGCAGTCGGGTTAGAACAGATAAAAGGAAGTCCTTCTTCACCTAAAGAGTGATTAACATGTGGAATTCACTGCCACAGGAGGTGGTGGCAGCTATAAGCATGGATGGCTTCAAGAGGGAATTGGATAAACATCTGGAGCAGTGGTCCATCAGTGGCCATTAGCCACAAGGTATAGATAGGAACTCTTGGTCTGGGGCAAGTGATGCACTGTATTCTTGGTGCTTGGGGTGTGTGTGGCAACAGTGGGAGCCGCAGTGTTCCCTCTAAGCTGAGCTAGTGTGAGCTAGCTCACAGGTTTTTAGCCTCCAGCTCACACATTTTTGTCTTTGCTCAGGAAGGAGGGCTCCAGAGCAAACTAATGTATGCAGTAGCCAAATCCCTCGCTCACAACTTTAATGCCAGTAGCTCACAAAGTAGAATTTTCGTTCACAAGACTCCACAGCTTAGAGGGAGCATTGGGGGGGAGGGCTTCTAGTGTCCTGGCCCCACTGCTGGACCTCCTGATAGCCCCTTGGTTTTGGCCACTGTGTGCCGCAGAGCGTTGGACTGGATGGGCCATTGGGCTGATCCAAAACTGGCTTCTCTTATGTTGTTATGTACAGCTGTGCTCAGAATTCTTCTGTAGATCAAGATGGCTCCCGTCAGTCTTTGAACCAGGAGAGAGGTCAGCTTTATTCATTTACTTCATGTGTACACTGACTTTCTCCCCAGTGGGAACCCAATGTGGCTGACATCATTTTGTTCTCCTCTGTTAGATCCTCACAACAACCCTGTGAAGTGGGTTAGGCTGAGAGAATGTGACCGGCCCAGTGCCAACCAGTGAGCTTCTATAGCAGAGTGGGGGTTCGAACCTGGGTTTCCCAAGTACACTCTAACCCCTGCACCATACCGGCTCTCTTCAGGCACGTTCACACACAAGGAAGATGTGATTTGAGCTGTCTCAGCAGGAGAGCCACTATGGTGTAGTGCAGTGGTGGCAAACCTATGGCATGGGTGCCAGAGGTGGCACTCAGAGCCCTCTCTGTGGGCACGTTTGCCATCGCCCCAGCCAGGCCCAGACCATCATTAAAGTGTCAAATTCTCTGCCAAATAATTTTAAGGAAATGAAAGCATCTGGGATTGCTTTCCTTACTTTGATTGGATCATCTTAAGTTAACGTATGAGTTGTTTTTTCTAAAGTAAAACCTCAGTATTCAGGTTAAATTGCCGTATTGGTACTTTGTGATAAATAAGTGGGTTTTGGGTCACAGTTTGGGCACTCGGTCTCTAAAAGGTTTGCCATCACTGGTGTAGTGGTTCAGAGTTATCAGGCTAGTATCTGGAAGACCCAGGTTTAAATCCTCACTTGTGCCATGGAAGCTTGCTGGGTGACCTTGGGTCAGTCACACACTCCCTCAGCCTAGCCCACCTCACAGGGCTGTTGTGATGGGAAAATGGAGGAGAGGAGAATGATGTAAGGTCCCCATTGAGGAGAAAGGTAGGGTATAAATGAAATCAATTTTTAAAATAATTAAATTAAAGAGTGTGCAGTTGGGGGGCGGGGCGGACAGCCACTCGTTGAGTTTTGCCAGTTCCAGAACAAGAGTCACACATTTGTTGCTGGGCTTGGTTTTCTTCTTCCCGAACAAATGGGCTTTGCTAAAGGTCTTTTTACCCTTCATATCCTGCACTGGAAGGTGCACCCGCCTAGGAAGAGAGGGGGAAACGAGGGAACCATTCTAGCTTCGTCTCTGCGGGCCTGAAAGACCAGGAGCTAAGAAAAGACTGAAGCTATGCCGAGCTGTTTGGGCAAATCCAAGAAAACAGCCCGTAGAAATAAAGCATGAGGTCATACAGCAGTGGGCATAAAAAGAAACAGCAGCTTAATTAAAAGCCCTGACAAATGAGCTCATGTTCACCCGGGTGCCCAAAGAAGGTCCCAGGTGAATCTCTTCAGGGAAGGTGCTCCATAACCAGGGACTTAAGAGTTTGTTGTTGTTGTTGGAACTCGGGAATGCCAATCAAACGGTGTCGGAAATGGCATTCTCTTGGTGACAGTGGTGCCCAAAGGGAGGGCTGGGATGCATGCATAGGGTTGCCAACTCTGGGTTGGAAAATCCCTGGAGATTTGGGGGGTGGAGCCTGGGGAGGGGAGGGGTTTGGGGAGGGACCTCAGCTGGGGACAAAGCCATTGAGTCCACCGTCGAAAGCGGCCGTTTCCTCCAGAGGAACTGATCTCTGTTGTCTGGAGAACAGGTGTAATAGTGGGAGATCTCCAGGCCCCGCCTGGAATTTGGCAACGTTACCTATGCAGTCTTAGGAGAAGCATGAGAAAGTTGCAGAACGGCATGGAATCCTTTTCCACCGAGTTGATCGCGGAGGAGCAGAGACGTCCTGTTCCAGAGGCAGCCGTGCACCTTAGACGTGCTGTGCAAATGACTCCCAATTGCATATTCAAGCGTTTCTCTTATCTCGAGGTGTGTTCGCGCATGTGTCAGTGAGGGGGGATCAACAGCAAGTGTGAAGATTCCCCCGCCAACGCATGAGAACTGGATGCCAGTGCTACTTTGGGTGAAAGCCGACGGTGGTGGGACTGAGTCTTGTTCCACGTTTCTCCCGAGCCTGTTGAAGTGGGGGAGGGGAGGGCGGTGCCATCTTTTCAACGTCTTAATTAACTCTGGTGTTCCAGATCCATAACTCAGGAGTCCCCCTGGGTGACCTATTGATAAAGCAGTCATCTGAGCAGGGGGGGGGGGCTTTGAAACTGGGAGGGGCGCCATTCTCTGGTCAGGAGATCTGCCTCATAGCTGGTTTGCTTTGTACCGGCCCCTCTTGAGGAAGGACCTTGGGAGGGGTCACGGCCCGGAGGCAGAGCATCTGCTCGGCGTGCAGAGGGTCCCAGGTTCAATCCCCGGCATTCCCAGTTAAAAGATCTGGCAGACGGTCAGAGGTCATTTCGGGGGGGGGTTCGCAGGGGATCGCGGTTCCCTCGAGTGAGGTACGGGGGGCGGGGCACATGACGAAGCCCCGCCCCCTGCTTCCGGCCGCCCCGCTTCCGGCCCTCATTCAGCCAGGAGGAGGCAGGAGAAGAGGGAGGGTAAGTTGCTTCCTCCCTGCCTCTCCCCACCCCTGCCTGCCTGGGGCCAGGGAGGGCCTTCGCGGGGCTTCCTTGCACTCCCGCCGGCCTTGCAGGTCCACCGCTGGGCCCCTCATGGGGCTTGGCAGTGGAGCTGCAAGGCCGGCGGCAGCGGCCGGGACCGTTCGGGGGGGGGTGTGTGGCCTTATGACACACTTCTGGTGATGTCAGGGGGTGTGGCCTTATGACACAATTCCGGTGATGGCAGGGGGTGTGGCATATGCTAATGAGTTATGCTAATGAGTTCCCCTAGCTCTTTTTCTACAAAACGACCCCTGCAGCCGATGATGTGAAAGTCCTCCTCCTGAGCAGGCCCGTAGCTAACGTGGGGCCCGTGGGGCCCAGCCCTCCGCTGTTTTGTGGGGCCCTCCCCCGATCCTCATATCCCCCTCCCTCCCCCTGATCGATCTGAGCCGGCATCTCCCCGTTTGAGGTCATCTGCAATGAGATGAGTCTCTTTAGGACCCAGCAGCAACCGGTGGTTGACAAGTCACACACGCATTGGTCGGATTGCAGCAGTTCACTCCTCCTGTTGGGATTTTCTGCCAGGCTTTGGAAAAGATCTTCGGCTCAGGGAAGGAGTGAGGGAGGAAGCTTGATCCCCGCACTCCTCTGAGGATCCTCAGTGTCTATTAACATTGGGATTCTGGCTCCCCTCAGAGGAAGGCTCTAGTGGGGGCTGTGTGGGTGTGTGTCAAGCAGACCCCCCTTGCCCGGGAGCCTTTGATCTAATTAGGTGGTGGCCCCCCCAAGGCCCCCTCCCCAAAAAACCCCTAGCTACGGGGCTGCTCCTGAAACTCTCTGGAGAGCCATGGAGAGGAGCTGTGGCTCAGTGGTAGAGCGTCTGCCTGGCATGCAGAAGGTCCCAGGTTCAATCCACGGCATGGCCAGTTAAAAGATCTGGCAGCCGGTGATGTGAAAGACCTCCTCCTGAGACTCTCTGGAGAGCTGTAGAGAGGATCTGTGGCTCAGTGGCAGTGTTCCCTCTAAGCTGAGTTAGTGTGAGCTAGCTCACAGTTTTTTAGCCCCCAGCTCACACATTTTTGTCCTAGCTCAAGAAGGATGGCTCCAGTGCAAACTAATGTATGGAGTAACCAAATTGCTCGCTCACAACCTTAATGCCAGTAGCTCACAAAGTAGAATTTTTGCTCACAAGACTCTACAGCTTAGAGGAAACATTGCTCAGTGGTAGAGCGTCTGCTTGGCATGCAGAAGGTCCCAGGCTCAATCCACGGCATGTCCAGTTTAAAGGACCAGAGAGTAGGTGACGTGACAGAACTCCACCTGAGCCGCTGTCAGTCTGAGTAGACAAGACTGACTTTGATGGGCCTGTGGTCTGATTCAGCATAAGGTAGTTTCCAGGTGTTCAGGTGTGCGGGACTCTGTCTCTTCCCCCTTCTCACGAGATGATAAACCCTGTTTACTCCAAATGGGGCTGCTGATCTTCTGAGGGGCCCACAGGTCACTGCGGATGTGCCTAAAGGACAGGAAGTGCCTTCCGCTTCCTGTATCTATCTTTCTCCATAGTATCCAACATGTATATGTAATAGGGTTGCCAGCTCCGGGTTGGGAAATTCCTGGAGATTTGGGGGTGGGGCCTGGGGAGGGGAGGGACCTCAGGAGGTATAATACCATAGAGCCAACCCTCCAGAGTGGCCATTTGCGTAGTCTGGAGATCAGTTGTAATTCTGGGAGATGTCCAGGTCCTCCAGAAGGCTGGCAACCCTAAAATGTAAATATATGAAGACCTGGATTCAAAAGCTGCTTACCCCAGGGTAGCAGCTTCCAGATGGTTTCTGATCATGACTCATAGTGCTGTTTTAAAACATAAACACGAAACTAGGGCACCAGACAACCCCACACAGGGTATCTGAAGGTCTACTTTCTCCCATACGGGCCTGCATGTTGACCAAGATCATCATCCAAGGCCCCGTTCTGCAGGTTTTGCAATTCGGGCAAGTGGCTACTAAGGGCAGGGCTTCCTCGTTGGTGGCACCCCGACTGCAAAATAACCTCTCTGGAGACGTTTGCTCAGCTCTTACTCCTCAATTGCTCTGGTGATAAGCGCTAACGGTTGCACTTATTCAGGGGTCATTTCCTGCAGGAGCGCACAGGAGCGGAGCTCCGGCAGTAAAGAGCCCAGGGGGCGGGCAAATGCAACAAGCCCCACCCCCTGCTCCCAGCAGCCCTCAGTCAGAGCAAGAAGCAGCCAGGAAAGCTGCAGAGCCCCAGCCCCCCCCCGACCCCCCAGTCCAAAACAGTCCAGTGGCACCTTTAAGACCAAGTTTTATTCAGGTACAAGCTCTCCCTCCTCTGTGAAGACAGATCTGCATGTCCCCCCCCCCAATCTCTAGCAATCCAAAACAGTCCAGTGGAGCCTGAGCTGCGGGTGTTGCCTTCTGACACACTTCTGGTGATGTCTGTCATGCCTGCCCTGACAATGTCAGGGAGTGTGGCCTATGCAAATAAGTTATGCTAATGAGTTATGCTAATGAGCACCTGCACCTCTTTTTCTATGAGATGACCCCTGCACTTATTAGTTTTATTGGAACAAACTTTGAATAACGGCTCAGGATCCCTTTTTGCGGCTGATGAATGGTGTGTGATAATTCCAAATGGGCAATCGCGTTAGCCTGTAGCAGTGAAATAAAACCAGGACTTTAAAGACTAACAAGCATTTATTCCACCGCAAGGTTTTGTGGGTCGGAGCCTCTCGTCTCCAATACATGGAAGAAATGAGGTCTGACTCACGGAAGCTTATGCTGGAATCCATTTTTGTTAGTTGTCAAGGTGCTGCTGGACTCCTGATTTAGATGGCATGTGACCTTCCTTATTAGCTATGCAGACCTTTTGATGTAGTTTCAGGAGGTGGCGAGATTCGACTCCGGCAGCACCTTAGAGACCAGCAAGGGTTTCAGGGTAGGAGCTTTGACACTCCGAAAGCTCAAACCCCTAAAATTTTGTCGGTCTGTAAGGTGCTCCCAGACTCGGTTCCAGCAGACCTTGTAATATGTCTTCATGCATTTTTAATTTTCTTTTAATCTGAATGGCATGTTGTACATCTGTGTCAGACATTGTACTGCGGAAGGCAGGCCATAAATATTTTAAATGAATAGAGGTGGCTGTGCACCCCCCACACACCCCCAATGGAAAAGTCTGTCCCATCTGAACATAGGAAGCCGCCTGCATATTGTGTCAGACACTGGACCCATTTAGCTAAGTAGTGTCTTCTCTGACCGGCACGCCCTCTCCGTGGACTCTGGAAGAGAAAGACCTTTCCCAATTCCTGCTAGAGATCCTAGATGGGACCCCTGGCATGCAATGCAGCTTCTCAACCACCGAAACGCATCCCCTCCACCAATGCTCCCTCTAAGCTGTGGAGTCCTGTGAGCAAAACTTCTACTTTCTGAACAACTGGCATTAAAGTGCACGGACTCTAATCTGGGAGAACCGGGTTTGATTCCCCACTCCTCCACTTGCACCTGGCTGGATGACCTTGGGCAAGCCGTAGTTCTGATAAGAACTGTTCTTGAAAAAGAGCCGTTTCTGTCAAGAGCTCTCTCAGCCCCACCTGCCTCACAGGGTGCCTGTTGTGGGGAGGGGAAGGGAAAGGAGTTTGTAAGCCGCTCTGAGACACCTTTGGGTAGTGAAGGGCGGGGTATAAATCCAATCTCTTCTCTTCTCTTCTTCTTCTTCTAAAGTTGTGAACGAGCGATTTGGCTACCGCATAGATTCGTTTGCTCTGGAGCCACCCTTCCTGAGGTAAGACAAAAATGTGTGAGCCGGAGGCTAAAAAACTGGGAGCTAGCTCACATCAACTCAGCTGAGAGGGAACATTGCTCTCCACTTAAGAAGCCTCTCCCCTTGACATAGAGGACCATGTCAAGAGGAAGGCTGTTAAAAACCACCTTTTTTTTAAAAAAAAACAAAGTGTGCCATCTAATCAATCTCTTCCTCCCCTCGGCCCATGGCTACATCGCAATACCCGCCAGCTTTACGGGCTAATCCTGGCCAATATCATTTTTCTATTTTATTTTGGGGACAAGAACCAAGATGAGTTGTCATGTTTGGCTGGGTGAATTCATTGCCAGGGGAAGCAGGGGCTGCCGCCCTGTGGGCTTAATGGCCCACATCCTTCCTTCTGCCCCTCATCTTCACGGCCACATCCTTCCTTCTGCCCCTCATCTTGACGGTCTCCTTTCTACGTATTCCCACGGCAGTCGGCGAGCCCTGCTGCGCCCGTCCAACGCAGCTTTTGAAGCATCTGCGGCTGACTTCCAGCAGCTTGAGCAGAGAAATTGATCCACCCCATCAGTAATCCGTCTCGCAGAGGCCCCGGGGCTGCCGTGTCCGTCTGTGTCAGTTTCCCACGTAACAAATTGTCTCAGACAGCAGAGGCTTTGACGATAAGCCGGCCTGATACTCCTTCTTAGGCCTCAGAGAGGCGTCCGTGACCTCTTCCCCCCTCCTCTCCAGAGACAGGCAGTGGATGAAGAGGAGAAACTTAAGGGAGAGAAGACGAAGGCCAGGCCTGGCTGTACGATGACTGGAAAAGCGGGCGGATCAGGGCCAGTGAGGCCTGACTCACCCATTGTCTTCTCTCTCTCTCTCTCTCTCTCTCTCTCTCTCTCTCTCTCTCTCTCTCTCTCTCTCTCTCTTTCTCTCTCTCTCTCTCTCTCTCTCTCTGGTCTATATGGGGAAGGAGGTGTCCGCCTTTCGAGTGTGGGAAGAGAGGAGGGTTTTGGGCCTCCTGGGCTGAGCTCTTAATCCTTCAGGATGCTCGTGAACCAATTAAGTGGGGGTGGGTTCAATCCCATTTCCTGACCTCCCTCCCCAAGACAGTCACCCGTCCCACACACCTGCTGCTCCCGTGGCCCCCATCTGGGCCGGCAGAGCTTTTCATTTGTCCTCAGGTGCCGTTCGTTCAGAATATGTACCGTGATGCATCCGTAGAGTCCTCAATATGTGTGTAGGGGACCTGACCATTGCAAGAGGGAAAGTCCAATATACTCTCTTAGATTTGGAAGCAGAGCCTGGGGTGGGGTGTTTGGGGAGGGGTAGACCCCAACATGCTATAGAGTCCACTCTCCAAAGTAGCCATTTTCTCCAGAGGAGCTGATCTGGAGACCTGTTGTGATTTCGGGAGCTCTCCAGGTTCTACCTGGAGATTGGCACCCCTAACTCTCATTGGGGTGCCCTCGTCAGGGAGGGCCAGCCCTAGATGAAACAGCACCCCAGAGAAGAAGTGTCTTTGGCACCCCTTTCTTTTTTCCTGACTCTTAAATACTTAATTCTTAGAACTGCGGTTGGAGCCCGTTTCACGACTTTGGTGCGTGACTCGATTGATCCCTCACGTAGAAGACGATGAAGGAATGTTGCGTTTGCGTGCTTACCAATCTTGGTGGCGTTCGATTATTTTTTTATGGTATTAATGATAGAACGATCATCTCTTATTCTTCTTGTTGTGCCTAGAAGCCTGTGTGTTAAAGAGACTTCTTTGAGTGAAGAAAGATACTGCCATCAACCGTGGGCACGGTCTCTGTTGAATAGGCATGGATGTGGTAATTTTCATGCAAATGAGAGGTTGGATCCCCGGACAGAAAGAAGGGGAGAGGTCAATTTGGACTGCTTCCCCCCTCTCCTGACCCATGTGGATATTAGTCCATGCAGGTCACATGACTGTGGGGAAAAACCTTTCCTGGGCACAGAAAGGTCTGAACTCTGCGGTCATTCCCTATGCAGCCCATTAGATCCAACCCACTCATTTTAGAAAGAATATTAATTCAGATTTGGCAAAGCAAAGTCAGAGTTGCCAGCTTTACAAGTGAAGAAATCATGGCCTTCTACTGAATCGGACCTGGGGTTGCCAAACTCCAGGTGGTTCAAGCCACAAATGGACCACAGTGACGAACCAAAGGTTGCACCCCACCCGTGTTCATAGTGAAAAAATTGATTCTATTCCAATTTCAGTCCACAAACTTGCTTCTTCTTTTGTTCATTTATTTTGTGTCATGCAGTGCTAACAAATCTTCGTACTCTCTATTTATTGAAGGCATAGTCACATAGGTCTCCATGACGGGTGTCCCCTGAGCCTGACACCCCTGCCCAGTGCCCAAGACTTCCTCTGGCCGCTAAACCGAACCTTGCAACTGGGCCCTGCTTTGCCACTGGTGGGAGATGGGTTGGCCATTTCCAAGCACTGCTTGCTTTTCATAGGGGAGAATGCCGCTTATGGGAAGACGGGAGAGGAGCCCACCTGGGGATGCTGTTGGCTCTACCTGCCTGCTGCCTTCCTCTAAGAACCCCACCAATTTCGAATCAAGCCAGCTCTCCTCCTGCGTTTTGTCTCTTAGCAGAGGCATCTGGATTTCTGTTCTAAACTGATATAGATAGGAACATAAGAGAAGCCAATGTTGGATCAAGCCAATGGCCCATCCATTCCAACACTCTGTCACACAGTGGCCAAAAATACCAGGTGCCATCAGGAGGTCCACCAAGTGGGGCCAGGGCACTAGAAGCCCTCCCACTGTTGCCCCCACCGCTCCAAGCACCAAGAAGACAGAGCATCCCTTGCCCCAGCCTGAGAGTTCCTATCTATACCTTGTGGCTAAAGTCAGTTCCTATCACTGTATTGTGCTGCGGCTCAGTTCAGGGTAAACACCAGACTTTGATTTAGAGAGCTTCACGTAGGGTTGTCAACCTCTAGTTCTAGCTGGTGGCTGGAGGTCTCCTGGGGTTACAACTGATCTCTAGGTGACAGAGTTCACTGGAGAAAATATCCACTATGGAAGGTGGACACTATGGCGTTATACCGCATTGAATGCCTCTGGAGAAGAAGACGAGTTGATTTTATACCCTGCTCTGCACTACCTGAAGGAGAATGGCTTACACAATCCCTTTCCCTTCCTCTCTTCACAACAGAAACCCTGTGAGGCAGGTGGGGCTGAGAGAGTTCGGAGAGAACTGGTGACTGGCCCAAGGTCACCCAGCTGGCTTCAGGTGGAGGAGGAGTGGGGAGTCAAACCCGGTTCTTCATATTAGAGTCTGTCACGCTTAACCACCACGGCAAGCTGGCTCTCTGCTTTCTTAACATGCTCCCGTACCTATCCTGGCTCTCTCTTCTCTCCCTTGCTCCAAAATCCCAAGTTCTAACTTCCTCTCCTCCTTCCCAGCGCCATCTATGACAACCACCAAGGATCCCTTCTTGACAGGGATCACTGGTGGGCGGTGCTCCCTCTAAGATGAGTCAGTGTGAGCTCTAGCTCCCAGTTTTTTAGCCTCCGGCTCACTCATTTCTGTCTTCGCTCAGGAAGGAGGGCTCCAGAGCAAACTAATTTATGCAGCAGCCAAGTCGCTTGCTTACAACGTTGATGCCAGTAGCCCACAAAGTAGGGTTTTTGTTCACAAGACTCCGCAGCTTAGGGGGAGCATTGCTGGCGGGTCAGATACAGGCAGCAAGGGGAGGCCAAGAGAGCCTTCCCAATTATGGGTCTTCTTTTCACTACAGAGCCCCCAAATTCTGAGACCCGAGAACCTCTAAAGAAGTGCCGTAAGGCCTCTCACATTAGGACCGGCCTTTTGAAAGATCAGGGTGATACTGGGAAAAGATGTCTGTCCGGGGAGGGGGGGGGGGAAGAGTTCCATTTTACTGGTTGACATTTTTATTCTGTCTTGCTTGAGGGGGAGGAGGGCGGAATTGGCCTTTCCCCACCATCTTTAGGCCGTGCCTGACAGGGTCCCCCTCTCTGCCAGATGGCCAGCCTCAATGACCATTTGCCCGCTCAGCCAGGAATTTCAGACTCTGCTGCTGGCAGAGCAGGGGGAACCTGACAGTTCATAGCGGGAGAGGCTTGTCCGGGATGGAACATCGCTGGGAGCCATGTATGAGCTCATTATCCTCACTGCACACTCGGCTTGCCTGGCCTCTCTACAAAGTCTGCTGCCGTGGGGAGGCTTTGCCTCTCTCTGTCTCTGTCTCTCTGCCTCTCTCTCTCTGGCACGGAATCCGGTGCAGAACCACCCCCGGGAGCCTTCAAAACGAGCACATGTCACCCGGGGTCTGCAAGGCCCCTTCCAGTCTTGCCAGGAAGGTGGAAGAGAGCGACATCTCCCGATGCTTCACGGAGAGAGGGCTCAATCGCTTTCCGGTTTGAGGCGTGAGCAGGAGAGCGTCCCAGCAGAGTGTAACCTCCTGTTAATTAGCATGTAATAAAAGGGTGCTTTTTTAGGTTTTCCACCTCAGGCAGCAAAACGTCTTGCGTCAATCCTGTGTATCTCGCCGTGGCAGCCCAGGCCCCGCAGATGTTCATGAGATGCAATTTGCTTTTTGAGCATAACGGCGTTTGGCGTTAGCCAAGCTGGTGGCAAAGAGAGAGACGCTGTTCTTTTTCCTGGTTTAAAGTTGGAGGCACGCTTGTTCCCCCCCCCCCTGAGAAAGTTCGCTTTGTAGAGTGTGCAAGAGTAGGACTTTCGTAGAGTGCACAAAAGAGGACTTTTCACGTTCCGGCAGGAGTCATCCTTCTGGGTGTGCTTCCGTGTCGGGAAGGAGGGCTGGCCAGAGCAGGGTCTCATGCAGAGGTGCAGCCAGCAGCCTCCTCTGAGGATGGGCCGTTCTGTGCACTGGGACCATTTGAACCAACCAATTGCAGCAGAATTGTCTGTTTGAAATGGAGGTGGACTGAAAAGAGGCCACCCAGATCTGTAGAAGCCAGTTTGGTGTCATGGTTAGGAGCGCAGACTCTAATCTGGGAGAACCGGGTTTGAGTCCCCACTCCTTGTCAGAAACCACATGCAGCTGCTGGAGTGACCTTGGGTCGGTCACAAGTTCTCTCAGAGCTGTTCTCTCAGGAGCAGTCCTCGAAAGAGCTCTGTCAGCCCCGCCTGCCTCACAGGGTGTCTGTTGTGGGGAGGGAAAGGAGTTTTTAAGCTGCTCTGAGACTCCTTCGGGTAGTGACGGGCATGGTATAAATCCAATCTACGCCTCTTCCTCCTCCTCTTCTTCCTTTTCCTCCTCTTCTTCTTCCTCCTCTTCTTCTTCCTCCTCTTCCTCTTCTTCTCCCTCTTCTTCTCCTTCTCCTTCTTCTTCTTCTTCCTCTTCTTCTTCCTCTTCTTCTTCTTCTCAGAGATGCAGCAGGCAGCCTCTTCAGGATGAGCCCTGCAAGCTCAGAGGAACTTTGAATGATTTATCGAGTGGCTTTCCATGGTGTGCAGTCTCAGGATATGCTGGCATCATAGTAACTCTGTTGCTGGGCTGCATTTATATGCTCAGGCTGGGGTGGGGGGGGGTGGGAGGTGAAGGGAGGGGAAGAGTCAGGGTGGTTGGTCTGGAGCGTCTCTCCCCCACCCCTCCCTCTCTTGTCTGAGCCCTCCATTCTCGGTTTCAGCTGAGAGGGCTTCAGTCTGAGCCGATCTGAGGCTCTTTCAGGTGCACTCTAGGGGGGAGGCTGGATGCTAAACATAGCACTCTCTCTCTCTCTTGCTCTCTCTCTCAAAAAAAAGCTTTGCAAGAGAGAAGGTAACCGTGGTTAGTTATTAGATGCCACTTTTGATCTCTTGAGGATATGTGTGTGTGTGCGAGAGAGAGAGAGAGAGAGAGAGAGAGGTTTTCATCTCCTCTCCCACTTATATTTCCGTTGAAGTTTTAATAGCCTCCTGGGGATCCATTTCTGCACATTTTTGTGTGGCGAAGTTTTCTGGGGTGGGGGGGTGAAGAGAGGATAATTGTTTCAGACCTCACGGCACGGTTCCTGCAGTGGTTAAGATCTCACGGCGCCAGTTTGGTGTAGGGGTTAGGTGTGCGGACTCTAATCTGGGAGAACCGGGTTTGATCCCCACTCCTCTATTTGCGGATGCTGGATGACCTTGGGCAAGCCGTAGTTCTGATAAGAGCTGTTCTTGATAAAGAGCAGTTTCTGTCAGAGCTCTCTCAGCCCCACCTACCTTACAGGGTGCCTGTTGTGTGGAGGG
Organism: Gekko japonicus; assembly: GCF_001447785.1. Lineage (NCBI taxonomy): Eukaryota > Metazoa > Chordata > Lepidosauria > Squamata > Gekkonidae > Gekko > Gekko japonicus. The sequence goes on from NW_015166420.1 coordinate 1,088,430, forward strand.
GAAAGGAAAGGAGTTTGTCAGCTGCTCTGAGACTCCTTTGGGTAGTGAAGTGCGGGGTATAAATCCAGTCTCCTCCTCCTCCTCCTCCTCCTCCTCCTCTTCTTCTTCTTCTTCTTCTTCTTCTTCTTCTTCTTCTTCTTCTTCTTCTTCTTCTTCTTCTTCTTCTTCTTCTTCTTCTTCTTCTTCTTCTTCTTCTTTTGCTTGTGTTTTGGTCGGGGCGGCAAAGCCCCCTAATCCTGTCCTCCAGGCAGCATTTGAAGTTTTTGCTTCTCACTCTCGTCCTTCCGGAAGCTCCGAAGGAGCGGCGACGCTCACCTGCCTCCCCCCCAGTCTTTGGAACCTCTGAGACAAAGCTGTCGATGCTATAATTGTAGCATCAGGAAAGTAACGTGTGGCACTGCTATCAGAATCGTTGTGTACCAGCTGTGAAAGCAATATGGGATTTCCATGTTCGGCATCAGCAGACCATTTGAATATGGCATGCTGCTGACCAACAGGCAGGGAAAGTTAACATAAGAACATAAGAGACGCCAATGTTGGATCAGGCCAAAGGCCCATCTAGTACAACACTCTGTCACACAGTGGCCAAAAATACCAGGTGCCATCAGGAGGTCCAGCAGTGTCGCCTCCGCACCTTGCTTGCGATCTTCTCAAGAAGCGTCGAGGGGAGGTCATATGAAGAAGAAGAGAAGAAGAGATTGGATTTATACCCCGCCCTTCACTACCTGAAGGAGTCTCAGAGCAGCTTAATCTCCTTTTCCTCCCCCTCCCCACAACAGACACCCTGTGAGGTAGGTGGGGCTGAGAGAGCTCTCCCAAGAACTGCCCTTGAGAGAACAGCTCTGAGACAACTTTTGACTGACCCAAGGTCACACCAGCAGCGGCATGTCGAGGAATGGGGACTCTAACCCGGTTCTCCCAGATTAGAGTCCGCGCTCCTAACCATGACACCAAACTGGCTCTGTGGCTCAGTGATAGGGCCCCTCCTTTCCACACAGAAGACCCCCAAGATCCCATCCCAGACTTTTCCCATTTAAAAGGTCCCGAGTGGGTGGTAATGGGGAACAGGTTCCCCTCGATTGCAGGCAGACATTAGATAAACCGTAAGGATAATTTACAGGGAGGGGCCCCGTAGCTCAGTGGTGAAGCGTACGCATCCTGTGCCAGTCCCTGGCCTGTCCGCTGAAAAAAGTCACAGGTGTTGTGAAAGACTTTTCTCGGCCTGCGACCCTGGAGAGCCACTCCGGAGCCAACGGTCTGACTGTGTGCCTTGGTGCGTTCATCCGGCTGGCAGAGAAGTGGGGCCTGTCATCTAATCTGGCAGGGATCCTCTTATGCTTCATTATACGGAGGCCCCAAATCTCTCCAGACTGATTTGAGCACTCGTCTTCCCCGTGCCAGAAAATGTGGCGCAGAGTGTCAGTCGAGGATTGGCGTGATCTGGGGGGGTGGGGAGGGGACTACGCTCTGCCGTGAAGCTTGCAGTGAGATTTCCCTCCGTAGCTGGGCCCAAACTGTCTGGCGAGAGAAGGGACCAGTGGGGGGATGTGCGAAACATTCCCAAATAGCGGTGCACCATCTCCACTGGAAACTTCACATCCCAGACCGCAGGGTATGCTTTAATCCCTCCCCCTCCCAGACATGCCCGGTTCTGTTGAACTCCTTGAGCGAAAGCATTTTGGCACATCATTCATCCAATCCAGAGCCCAGCTGGGCGGCTGTCGGGGCCTGAGACCAGCTGTTCAGTCCCCAGGTCACTTTTGCTCTCCTGTCCCCTGCTGGTTCGCCCATCTGTCCCCTTCTGGTGCCATTTGTTCTTTTGTGGCTTCCCCCCCAATACACATACTTTCTTCCTTTCTTTGCCATGGCAACGTGGTACGGGAGCCCAAGTGCTTCCGAAGGGCAGAATGGAAGGATTGTCTCCTTTGAGCAAGCAGCCGGTTCACCTGCGACTCGAATTCCCATGGACAAACCTCTCCGCGGCATCTGCGTCTTTGGCCTCCCTCCATCCCCCACCCAGGTGTCAGCCATGCTGTATGCGTCCTGTCATTTCTACTCCAAATAAAACCCACTGAGGATAAAAAACCATCAAAACACACTGATTTCTCCCCCAGGCTGTCTCTGCCAAGCAGTGGCGAAGACGGAAGACTTCTAGTGTGCCCCTTACTAGAGATGAATGGAGATGGTGGGTGGGAGGCCGAAGTTGTGAGCTGATTTGCCTTAAGCAGATTCCGTTTGTGTAAATCTGAATAATTGGGTTCCCCTAACATTCTCCATGACGAACGCTGTTGAGTTTAAGGATTCGAGGAGGGGGATATTCCCCCCGCCCTGACCTGGATACCCCCGGTTAGCCTGATCTCCTCAGATCTTGGAAGCTAAGCAGGGTCGGCCCCCGCTAGTATTTGGAAGGGTGACCTCCAAGGAATGCCAGGGTCATGACGCAGAGACAGGCAATGGTGAACCACCTCTGAACGTCTCTTGCCTTGAAAACCCTACAGAGTCGCCATAGGCCAGCTGTGACTTTACAGCACTTCCCACCACCACCATATCCCCCCCCCCACACACATGCATTGAATTTGTCAGTATTATTGTCTAGTTTTCTAAAGATACATCCAGAAATCATGTTTCCAAAGTGAGGTTTCTTCCAAGTTTGGGCCTTCCAGATGAAGAAGGTGCCCCTGGGAGATATGGAGGTCTTTCAGCTGTTTGCTTGTATATGAAATACACCGCGCGGCTTGTAACTGATATGTTCTGGATTTCTCGTGTGAGTAGTCAAAACAGGCTTCACGTTTCATCCTTGTGGGTGCCAATCGGCCAGAGCAGGCATAAGAACGTAAGAGAAGCCATGTGGGACCAGGCCAATGGCCCATCCAGTCCACAACTCTGTATCACACAGTGGCCAAAACCCAGGTGCCACCAGGAGGTCCACCAGGGGGCCAGAACTCCAAAAGCCCTCCCACTGTTGACCCCCAACCACCAAGAATATGGAGCATCAGTGCCCCAAACATAAGAACATAAGAGAAGCCATGTTAGATCCAGTCCAACACGCTGTGTCACACAGTGGACAAACTCCAGATGCCCTCAGGAGGTCCAGCAGTAGGGCCAGAACTCCAGAAGCCCTCTCACTGCAGCTCCCCCAAGCACCAAGAAGAGACAGCATCACTGCCCCAGACAGAGTGTTCCCTCTATACCTTCTGGCCGATAGCCACTGAGGGACCTCTGCTCCATATGCTTATCCAGTGCCCTCTTGAAGCTGCCTGTTCTTGTAGCCTCCAAAGCTTCTTTGCATGGGCCAGCAATCAACCCAATGAGATCTATATGTCTTTGAAGGGGTCTTTGGGCATCACCTGACCTGCTGTGGCCACTGTCTGTCAAGATGCTTCCCTGGCTAGTCTTGTTGCAGTTCCCTCCTCTGGCCAGATCCAGGTGGTGGTGCAAAGGGTAAATCCTCACCTGGCATCCCTTAGGCACCTAGTTTAAGACATGCCTGCTTGTCGCCCCCATGCCTTGCAAGACTAGAACCCACAATCTTCAGTCCAGTTATGTGCTCTGAAAGATACTTAGGAAAGGCTCCTGAGCTCCTCCCTTCCTGGCTTTCCTTTGTTTTCGCACTCCTCCCTTGCGCAGACTGGCTTCCTTTTAATGTAAGTGTATTCCATAATGCCTGTCGTGCTGTTTCCTCTGGTTTTTTGGCTGCCAAACATTCCTCCATAGCAGATCCCTCCTCTCGGCTGTGTTTTATTTCCAGTATTAGGAGTGGGAGGTGGTGTTGTGGAGGCGGCGAAAAGGAGGGGAGGCCAGAAGCCGGTGATTATAAGGGGAGGCTTAGCAGTGGCAGCCGCTATCGAGCACGCTTCCTGACCCACACGGCTTCTCTTCTTAGCCTTCCCCTCTTGTGCTCTTCCCCTCCCCACTCTTCACTTCGCCCCCTCTACCTACAAAGCTGATTAATTCTTTGGGTGATTAAAAGCCCGGCGCTCAGAATCTTTGTCACAGTGGAAATAACAAAATAAAAGGAGATGCCAAGTCTTTTGCTTGTTTCACGCAAACACTTCTCGTCTTTCCCAACAACAAATAGGCATCCGTCCTGTCTCGAACCCTTCCCTACTGGCAGGTCCAGGGTTCTTCTTCCTTTTTGCACTCCATCTCCTTGCAAATAGCTTAGTCCTGGGGGTCATAATTAATTATCGTATGGCAGTGTGCATAGTATAGCCAGGAGATCCTAAAATTGTCTGCCAGCCGGAAGTTGTCGCTCTTTTTTTAGCGTTATGCACCAGTAGGCAGCGAGCTACACTTTTGTTTTTAAGGCAAGAGACATTTCAGAGTTGGTTTCGTTGTTGTAGATTTTCCGGGCTCTATGGCCGTGATCTTGGCATTGTAGGACCTGATGTTTCGCCAGCAGCTGTGACTGGCATCCTCAGAGGTATAACACAGAAAGATGGAGTACTCTCTGTGTCAAGGTGAGAAGAAAAATGGTAGGCAGGTAATCTATATCAACTCAGGAAGGTGGGGTAGGGCTGAGTCATTATCTTGTAGGCGATCCCCAGGCTGTGACATGCTAATGTTTTAGAGGTTTCAGAGGTGGTTTGCTATTGCCTGCTTCTGTGTCACACCCCTGGTATTCCTTGGAGGTCACCCATCCAAATACTAGCCAGGCCCAATCCTGCTTAGCTTCTGAGATCAGGCTAGCCTGGGCTATCCAGGTCAGGGCTAGTCCCAGGGGTCTTTGGCAGGGATAAATTCTCTACCCCCTATCTCTTAATTACCCATGCCCTGTATAACATGTCTTTTGTGCCCACTGTGTCCTGGAGTCTGGCTCCTGTGTGCATTCGCGGCCTGGGAAACACCCTCCCACCTTTCTCCTTTGCAGAATTAGCTTTAGAAAGCCAGTGAGTTAGACATGCTAAGTAAATGCCTGTCTGAAGAGTGCATGTTTGTGGAGGAGCTACCTGGGCAGAGCTTACGAGTTTGATGCTGGGTATTTCAATAAGGCCCTGACCACGTAGAGGATGGTCTGGAATTGTTTTCTGCTGCCCCAGCAGGTCATACCAGAACCAACACGTTGACATTAAATCAGAAGAGTTTTTGGCTAAACATTAGGAAACACTTCCTGATAGCGCAGTTCCTCAGTAGAAAAGGCTTCCTCGGGAGGTGGTGGGGTCTCCTTCTTTGGAGGTTTTCAAACAGAGGCTAGATGGCCATCTGAAGGCAATGCTGATTCTGTGAACTTTGGCAGATCATAAGAGGGAGGGCAGGAAGGGTTGCCTCAGTGGTTAGTTCTCGTGGCCCTTTCTTACATGCCCAGGGAAATGCTGATCGTCACTTTGGGGTTAGGAAGCAATTTTTCTCCAGGCCAATTTGGCCAGGGATCCTGGAGGTTTTTTGTCATCTTCTGAGCATGGAGGTCACTGGTGTGTGTGTGTAGGGGGGGAGGTATTTGTGAATTTCCCGCATTGTGCAGGGGGTTGGACTAGATGACCCAGAGGGCAACCAGGATGGTGAGAGGGTTGGAATCCAAGTCTTACGAGGAAAGGCTGAAAGAGTCGGGTATGTTTAGCCTGGGAAAGAGAAGGCTTAGAGGGGACATGATTGCAGTCTTCAAGTATTTGAAGGGCTCTCACGTAGAAGATGGAACCGATCTATTCTCTCTTGCTCCGGATTGCAAGACTAGATCTAATGGGTGGAGATTACAAGGGAGTCGCTACCGGCTAAATATCAGGAGAAACTTCCTAACTGTAAGAGTGGTTGAGCAGTGGAACAGACTGCCTTGGGAGGTGGTGGATGCTCCTTCGTTGGACATTTTCAAGTGGAGGCTGGACGACCATCTTTCGGGTATGTTGTGGGGCTGTCTTTTGGCTATGCTCCTGCAGAGTGCAGGGGGTTGGACTAGATGACCTGCAACGTCCCTTCCAACTCTAACATTTGATGATTCTGTGACCCTGGAGGTCCCTTCCAGCTCTATGATTCTATGATGTGGGTGCCCCCGGCTATCCCAGTCTCATCAGATCTTGGAAGCTAAGCATGGCCAGCTGTGGTTCGTGCTTGGACGGGAGACCTCCAAGGAAGCCCAGG
>NW_015166420.1:1094684-1096795 GCF_001447785.1 Gekko japonicus
ACAGGCTGTCTCTCAGCAGCATTTTTATTAACAGAAAGAAAAGCAAGCTCATTCATTTGTACATTTGTTACAACAGAGCAAAAAGACTTTGTAAGCTAGAAAATACAGTGTAGTTCACAGAATGTTCCTTTACAGGCAAGATAATCTTTGAATGTTGCAAAAGTTATTCGCTCTCAGCAATTCATTGTGTTCTAAGAAGAATTTAGCAGTCTCATGCAAACTCAGAAAACCTTGTTTCCTGCTTGCCAATTCTCCCGGCAGAGTAGTGTCTGTGGGAATTCGAACTTTGACTTGGGAAGCCTGAACTTTGACCCCGGGCAGAGGCTTAGGATTTCCGTTCCGACCCCACAAAACCCGGTTCTCCCGTGCACTTCACCACTCCACCAAACTGGCTTTGTGCAGGTAAGGGCCACCCCTGGGGGTTAGAGATGGACCAGGTTGCGTTCCAGTCCTTGGGGTCTCCCTTTAACCTCTGATTTACAGTGAACATCAGCAGAGGACTCCAAAACAACCATGTGGCCTTTCTCTCCCTCTTCCATAAAAGCAAGAAACTGCGGTGAGGCTTATTTGAACGGACGGCATCAGAAACAAACGCTGCCTGACTTCAGTTTCGTTTGCCTGCATTTTGAATCTCTGCTCCGCAGCTAGTTATCCTCGAGGGCCGTTCTGAGATCCCCAAACAGCTGAAGTGGCCTGCCAGCGAGTTCTATTAAGAACACAGGATTAGCCCTGCTGGATCAGACCAGCGGTCCGTGTACTCCCACTACCCACAGCCACTGGTTTTCAAAGGTATACTGCCTTTGAACATGGAGGTTTCCTTTCGCCAGCATAGCCCCAATAGTGAATTTGTCAAATCCCCTCTTTAAGGCCATCATTCTAATGAACATCCAGAGCTGCTCTGTACTGAGTCAGACCACTGATCCACCTAGCTCAGTATTGCCTACTTGGGCTGGCAGCAGCTATGCAGAAAGGTGGCCTAGCTGTCAGAGACCCTTTAACCGGAGTTGCTAGGTCTCTAGAAATTGTACTTCAGAACAGGGAGCATCTTGTTTCTAGTGCACATGCCTGACATTGCATGCACATGAACACTAATGCTTAGCACAGTGCATTTCGCAGACTTCAACAGCTCTGGTATGGTTTGAACTGCCCTTGATTACTTTAGGCCTCGTTGGCTTTTAAAAGCATATCTTTAATAAGATCAGAAATTATTTCTGGGTTTTAAAGGAACATGGCGTGCAGCAGGTAGAGTAGAGACGTCGGCATCATGTGTGTGTGCATGTGTGGGGAAGTCTCTGGCAGTGGTGTAGAGTGCTACAAGAACGATCCTAGTTTTGTTGGGGGAAAGTTGGAGGGCCTGGGAAGGCTTTAAAGTAGTCCCCGCGGTGGCTACCTTCTCACCCGCGCGCCATTAATTCAGTGAACCCACAACGAAAAGGTGAAGTGTCACCACAATGCTGAATTTTGCATCGACACAGTAATAGGAGTACAGAGAGCGTTATGTTTTTCCCCCCTGTGGTCCTTTTTAAAAGTGGCAGACTCTGGAAGTCTTTCTGGTCTGTTTTGTGTCGCTCTCTTCCTGATATGGGTATTAAATCTGAGAGACAAATGCCGCAATCATCCAGTTTCATCTTGCCATGTGTTTGGCTAAAGCTCGGCTTCTGTCAAATATGGAAACGAGAGCCTTCAGAATCGTCGCCTGGTCTCTAGGCCATGAAGGGGACAATTCGGGCCAGTGTTCCCTCTAAGCTGAGTTAGTGTGAGCTAGTTTTTTAGCCTCCAGCTCACACATTTTTGTCTTCGCTCAGGAAGGAGGGCTCCAGAGCAAACTAATTTATGCCGCAGCCAAGGCGCCCGCTCACGTGTCGCTCTCTTCCCGATATGGGTGTTAAATCTGAGAGACAAATGCCACAATCATCCAGTTTCATCTTGCCGTGTGTTTGGCTAAAGCTCGGCTTCTGTCAAATATGGAAACGAGAGCCTTCAGAATCGTCGCCTGGTCTCTAGGCCATGAAGGGGACAATTCGGGCCAGTGTTCCCTCTAAGCTGAGTTAGTGTGAGCTAGTTTTTTAGCCTCCAGCTCACACATTTTTGTCTTCGCTCAGGAAGGAGGG